>NC_064851.1:148594777-148808638 GCF_024139225.1 Suncus etruscus | reverse complement strand
CAGTTTCTGAGCTAAAGTTATTGCAGTTCCATGAATTTGCACTTATTCCAATAGGCACTTTTCCAGGCTTTATTATGAATGAAAATAAATAATTTCTGATTTCTAAATAGCTCTACCAATAAACAACATTAAAGTTTGGCAACATTTTGAACATTCAAATAACATCAGTAAACAATTTAAGCATGATACTCTCTTTTTCTGTATTCCTTCGCTCTCTTCCATCCCTTACCCAATTAAATTAAAAATAAAACACAAAAGTAAAGTTTGAGTCAAAGCCACCCTGCTGCAGTTCTGTGTCCTCCACATCCCAC
Organism: Suncus etruscus; assembly: GCF_024139225.1. Lineage (NCBI taxonomy): Eukaryota > Metazoa > Chordata > Mammalia > Eulipotyphla > Soricidae > Suncus > Suncus etruscus. Next base: position 148,808,327 of record NC_064851.1, on the reverse strand, counting down.
ATCTGTCCTCTTCAGTTGCATTTTACATATGTCTGCGCAGACTTCTGACAGCAGTGTTAGTCCTTTCCACAGGAAGAATTTTCAACTGTTTGCTGAACCAAGTTTGTTTTCCTCTGTACAGCACAAGCATAAAATTGGCTGGAGATTCTATGGCCGGTGTGTTCTACTCCTTCACAGCCTCAGAAGTAAGGAGTCCTATTGGAAGAGAAATTTTCAAGGCAACAAACACATTTCGTGTATGTCTTAGAGTTTCACAAACTCACATGGTCGTTCAGTGTTCGTTCATGGATAATGTTCTTATCCCATCTTCTTTCTTTCTTTCAGTGAACTTTGATGGAATATTTTCTCAGTTTGAGAAACTGGAAAAGTTTGTCTCTTGTCCTTTTCTTCAGGGCCATCAGGGCTCTTGTTTTTTCTTCCAGATCTTGATCAATGGAAAAAATTATCTTAGCTCTTTCTTCGGCTTTCTTGTCGCCAGAGTTTTTAAATAGCCTCTGGAGTGATTCTTGATCTGTGTTTTCAAAGATGTTGCCCACAGCTTTCTTACGAGAGGCAGTGTCAAAGTAATAACCGCGGATTGATGGACTTACTCTCAGCGAAGTGGACATGATGATGATTCGGTGGCTTCCCTGCTTTGCTTTCATGGATTTGGGGATCTTCTGGGAATTCAGCTTCTGGTTGTTAGAGTCTGTGGCAAACTCTTTCCGGGACTGCTATTTAAAGTCTGAACAACCTCTTCAGGTTCAAATTACATTGGTGACATCAGAGAGAGCTCACAGAATATTAACCCCAGACAGGTTTAACAGTTTAGGTGCCAATACCCTCTTCTTGTTCCAAATGAAACTAGAAATAGTTTTCAGTGAAAGGGAGGGGTACAAGGGTCACTTTTTACTGCTCCATCTTTGACAATTGTAGTGCATATTTAGACCTTTCTCACAAAATAACTGGAACATAGAAATCGCAAAAATAAGACATAGAAAGTGCTTTAGACACAAAATCTTTTCCAAACAACAAAACAAAGTGTTCTGATAAACACCGGAAAGTTTTAGCTTCCAGAGAAGTTAAAAAAGTGCAGTCCAAGCATTTGACAACCCACAGCATAACATGGTCACATCAAAACAGTTCTAGAATTATTGAGAACGTTTTAAAATCAAGGATGTCAATTTATAGTTTGTATAATATGTTGATTGGGATTTATTCCAATTTTTTCTCAGAAAGCTGATATGACACAGAATGAAGCTGTAACCTGTTTTTTAATAATGGTTTGCACATTTAAATAGACACCATTGAATTAACCTTCATATTATTTAAGTAATTTGTGACAAACAATTAATATATAATTAAACTATATCACTTGAAATGGTAATTCAAAACTAACACAATCAAGATGATGTTTTAATTTAATAATAGTAACATGTTAATAAATATAAGCATTAACTATCCAAAGATTGAGACAATAAAATTGATTTGGTGCTATAGGTAGAGAGTAAAAAATGATTTGTCTTTTGTTCTATAAAATTTATTTGATGATGAAGATAAAATAATATGTACACAAGTAAATTTCTTATGATGTATGCCCAAAACATGTGATATAATAATCATTTCAATTAAAGTAATTATTTTGACATCATCCAGAAATAGAAATACTTTGGGAGAACTTAATTTTTCCTTCCAACCTTTAACAATATTTAACCAGTTAGTGTACCCAGCTATGATTAGAGCATTTATACTCAATTTAATGCTGTATGGCAGCCTCAAATGGCCCCAGTGATTTCTCTTCATGGGATCTTTGGCTTGTACATTTTCTATAGTCCAGAAAACAGTATTGTGTCTTTACTAATCTCACCTATTTTTTTAGCCAGACCTCTAAAAATGTTCAAATATTAAGAATGTGGAAAAGGAATCTCTATAGATAGTTGTGTATCAGAATTTTCTTACATATTTTTTTTTATCTTTTATTTATTTTATTATTTTTTTTTTCTTCAGGGCAAACTAAAGTTGTTTTTTTTTGTTTTTTTTTAAGTAAGAATTCATTTAAAGGACAAAATTGATTAACATAATGAGGTAAACTAATATAACATAATATAGTGACATAACATAACATATAATATAATTGATATAATAATAATACATGTAAGTCAAAGAAAGTTTCTGATTAAAAACACAATTTTTTTTTCCATAATGGCTTACATATCTTTCACTGTAGTATTTTGGGTACATATTCACATTGAATCAGGGGAATACCCATCACCTAATATGTCCTCTTCTCAATCAAAAATCAAATATACTGAAAATAGGCAGAGTCCTGTCTAGAGGCTTCCAACCTCAGTTTGAGAGAGGATGTGAAAAAAGTAATTAAAATACCACAACAATACACACACACACAAAAAAAAAATATCGAATTAAATAACCGATAAGCACCACAACAATAAAGACAGGCACCACACAATAATCTCGGTTCTGAAATCAAATCATACTCAAGTGCAAAAAGAAAGAGAAAGACAAAACAAAATAAAATAAAATAATATTGGAGACATCAACCGTAATCTCCACACCAAAATAAAGACGTCAAAAAAAAAATAGATCGTTTATTCTCCTCTTGCTGCTTTCGTGGTATGTGGAAGACTTCTACTTTATCTTGGATGGTAAAATCAGACCTGTTTCTAGAGGTCTTAGTGGCTGTGCAGATCAGGGAATGGAGTTTATGAAGTCTTTCTTTGTGGTTCTAGCAGTTATGCTTCTTCAATGTCCTTTTTTTGTTTTTTATGTGTTCTAGGTGTTTCAGAATAGTGAATTTTCTTACATATTTTCAATCACTTTTTAAAGGCGAATTTCACCTATACCTTCTCTAGAAATAAATATAACAATAAACCAAACTATATGTAGTTTGGTTTATCATACAGTATGATAAAAATGTATGATGTCAGAAAGTAATAAATCCAGATTCAATAAAGCAAAGCCTTGAAGAAAATAAAAGGAAAGGCTGAAATATGAATATTCATGGTAGACATTCCTTAATTCAAAATAGTACCACTGCTGAAGGGGGGGAGTTGGAAACTATAAATATTAAAAACAGTCAAGAGACCAGTGTAGCTGAATTACAGTGATCACAGAAAAGTAGGATTTGAGATCAGGACAGAAAAGGGATAGGACCAGGACATGCCTCTAGCACCATAGACTTTTTCATAGATCTAGATTTAATGCTAGAAGTGACAGAAAACTTTAAAATATTTATATTAGAAAATTGGCATGATTTTACTTATAAAAATGACTTCATTTCTTGCCATAGGCTTAGGGAGGCAACTAAGGACACGGGGAGAACAAAACCTGGTTAATGACTAAATTAACCCAAGCAAGAGATGATAAGTTCTTCACTAGGGAATTTCTTGTGGAGGTGGTTGAAACTGATGATATTTGGGGCAGATTTGTGAAGGTTAAGTCAAAAATATTCCCAGAGATTCCAATGTTAGTAATGAAACACAGACAGGAAACCAGAATGATCTTTAACTGAAGCATGGCTCTTTGGAAGACATTTCTCAATAAAGAAGTATTCAACTTTCCAATCAAGGCAGTTAATATTTGTTCCAGGTTTTCTAAACAAGAAATCCACAATGTTGCATATGACTATGAATTCACTGATATATATAAAATAATTCAAGGCACTCTGTGTTAATTAATATATTTTTATTGAAAAAAGATTTTTTATCAAATATCAAGCACTTTGCTATGAAATACGACTAACCCATCTTTATTATTATCAATACTCAAGGCTTAATCCACCTTTTTAGTCAATAAAGCTCTTCAGGTGGTTCTTTTATAGGCTTTTGCTATCACCAATTTACTGATTACTACTAAATTTTGTATCCAGCACATACAACTTATTTATTTAATTAATAGTTCAAATATATACATTATGTTATAAGGTATGTATAAGTTATACATGTCATAAATAGTTATCATCTTCAGAATATTTTCTTTTCTTATAGATTTATGTCTAGATTAAATATATATAAGTAAAAATATTTTTAAAATCTTTCCATATGCTCCAATTTTCACTGGACTATTATAACAAACCTCTACACATTGGGTATTGTGATACTTAACACCATAATTCCTCTTCAGATTTTCCTTGATGTCAAGTTCTTAGTCACTGGGGACTGCTGTTACCAAAGGTCATTCTTCTTAGGATTTCCTTGGGTAACTGCAGTTAGTGACTAGCCAGCGTAAGTATGTAAAAGCTTATCTATCTTATCCTTATTCTGATAAACCATGTAAATCTTGAATCAGTTTTCAGAGAACTGCAATTCTCTGTGCAGATTTCCTAAGTGCAGGCATTGATCCACAAAGCATTCTATGATGAATCACAAATATTCTTAACTTCATCCTAGGACTTGAGTCTTTAGAAACCTGGTTTCCTATTCCATATTACACAGAGACTAAGATCTTTCTTGTGTTCTTGTTCCCTCTTTTGTTCTTCATTGTCTAACCAGAACCCAGAGAAACATTTTTTAATAATATCTTTATTTAAGCACCATAAATGTAGTTGGGTATCAGTCATACTCAGAGTCATGCAGAGTCATATCCAACATATACAGTCATACCCAAAGAACACCCTCCTTCATCAGTGCATCATTTCCACCACTAATTCCCCCATTTCCCTCCTACCCCTGCAGCCTGTATTCGAGAAAGGCTTTTTACTTCTCTCACTCATTGACATTGTTATGATAGTAGTCAGTGTAGTTATTTCTTTAACTGCACTCACCACTCTTTGTGGTGAGCTTCATATCATGAACTGGTCCTTCCAGCTCTCATCTCTATGGTCTCTGGGCATTATTGCAATAATGTCTTTTATTTTAGAGAAACATTTTTTTTTTTTTTTGTGATTTTTGGGTCACACCCGGCAGTGCTCAGGGGTTATTTCTGGCTCCAGGCTCAGAAATTGCTCCTGGCAGGCACAGGGGACCATATGGGGTGCCGGGATTCGAACCGATGACCTCCTGCATGAAAGGCAAACGCCTTACCTCCATGCTATCTCTCCGGCCCCTAGAGAAACATTTTTTTAATGAACAACTTGATCAGTCCACAGTGACTCTTAGGAAAACTTCCAGACATTATTATATTCCTTTTGTTTACTGTTTGATCCCCAAGCTCTTTGGTAACATAGTAATTTGCTACTCAAAGTGCCTTTACATCTTGTAAATTTTTTAACACAACATAACCAAATTGGATGAGCATTTGTACATACATTCCTCATTATAAAATGTTCTTCTTTACCTTTCTCAGCTAGATAATTCCTATCTGCTCATAAAATTTTAACTAAAAGCTACATGCCCAGTGAAATCTATTTTTTTCCTTTTAGACAACATCAGACCTCCTTGCTAATGTACCTTTACTACATTTATTATTTCTTTGAACTTCTTATCACAATTTTTAAGTATACATTTAAATTTATGAGCCTCATTTAGAAACTATCTCTAGTATGACCAAAGATCAATCTTACTTTTCTAATTCGTGTCTGAATTCCTAGATCACTTATTGTATCACTTTATACTCATTTTAATTCTGACCTTATATTTTTGGATAAAATTAATATTTTAAGCCACTGAACATATTACCATTTTTATAGTGGCAGTATTAAGGCATTTTACTTTATAATTTTTATTAATTGTTTTATTTAAGCACTTTTGCCCATTGTTGGGTTTCAGTCATACCCCAGCCTTCACCTATGCAAACTTCCTACTACCTATGTCACCTCTTTCCCTCCCACCCCAACACCCCCATCTGTCTCTAGGGCACAGAATTTGCTTTTCCATCTCTCTTTCCTTTATGACACTATATTGGTACTATTGTTAGTGGAAGCATGTCACTTTTCCTTGCATGTCACTTTCTAACCTTACAGCACCAAGATATTGTCCAAAGCAATTAGTTCAAATTATCATTATTCTAGTAGACCCCTCTCTAATCTAATTCACTTATCAATTTTTTTGTTTTTTTTTTTTTGGGGGGGGGTCACAGCCAGCAGTGTTCAAGGTTACTCCTGGCTCTGTACTCAGAAATCTCTCTTGGCAGGCTTGGGGACCACACTGAGAATCGAATCTGGGCCAGTCCCAGGTTGGCCACATGCAAGGCAAATATGCCCTGCTGCTGTGCTATTGCTCTGGCTCCAATCATTTAAAAATTTTACCACAATTTTATGTTATTAAAATATTTAGTGAATCACAATGAGATACAGAGTTAAAAATTTTTGAGGGTTGAGTTTTAATTATATAGTGTTCACACTTCAATTTTCCTATTTCCTTCTATCTCCCTGTAACCTGAAATCTCTATGGCTGACATTTTTCTATCTTTCTCTCTCTCTCACTCTCTCCTTTTAGAACTATGGTTTGCAATGTTTCTACTGCATATCACTTTACTCTTCAGCTTTCAGCACCAAACTTTTGTCCAGAATGTTACTTACAATTATCTTTGCTAAGGGTCACTTATATACCTTAATTACACCCCCCCCCTATTTTTATGACAAGTTTCCTACCATGGACTAGTCATCCTGACTCTCTTCTCTACTGTCTTTGGGAAATAATACCATAATATCTATTTTTAAAGTACCTCATAGATGGGCATGATTATTTGATGTGTATCCTTTTTCTGACTTATATCACTCAACATACTTTTCATATTTATCCATGTAGAAGCAAATTACATGACTTTATTTTCCCTAACAGCTGCATGTTATTCCATTGTGTAGTAAGTAATACCATGGATTTTTTCACTCATATGTTCTTGGGCACTTGGGATGTTTTCATATTTTGATAATTGTGAATAATGCTTCAATGAACAGAGGAATGCAGATACCATTTCTGCATTGTGTGTTTTGTTTTATAAATAATATCTTTATTTAAGCACCATTATTACAAACATGATTGCAGTTGGGTTTCAGTCATAAAAAAAATACCCCCTTTCACCAGCGCAACATTCCACCACCAGTGCCCCCATTTCCCTCTCTATCCCCACCTCTTGCCTGTACAAGAGACAGGCATTCTACTTCTTTCACTCATTATCATTATCATAAGTGATAATTTATGTAGTGTAGTTATTTCTGTAACTGCACTTACCACTCTCTGTGATGAGCTTCATATAGTGAGCCTGTCTTTCCAGCCCTCATTTCTATTGTCTCTGGGCATTATTACAATAATGTCTTTTAAAAAAAACATAGGTAAGTGAGACTATTCTGTGTCTATCTCTCTCCCTCTGACTTATTACACTCTGCATAATAGCTTTCATGGCCATGTTTTTATGATTTCTAGATATACCCAGGAGCAATGTTGCTGGGCGATAGAGGAGTTCAATTTCTAGAATTTTGAGGTATATTCATATTATTTTCCAAAAGTGTCACACCAGTCTGTATTCCCACAAGCAGCAAATTAGAGTTCTTTTATTTCTATATCTGTGCCAGAATTGGTTGTTCTTACTCTTCTTGTTTTGTGTCAATATGTGGTGTGAGATGATATCTTATTTGGATTGCATCTCCCTGATGATTAATGATTTGTTGCACTTATTTTTGTTGTTATTGCACTTATTTTTGTGTGTTTTGGTTATAAGCAGTTTCTGTTTATCTCTCCTATTTTTTTATTGAGTTACAAGATTTATTTTTCTAGTTAAGATCTAGTGTCTTATATATCTTAGTTATCAAGGCCTTCTCTGATGCATAGAAAGTGAAAAATTTCTTTCAGTCCATGAACAGTCATTGTGTCGTTTTCTCTGAGATGAACAAACTTCTTAGTTAATTCTCTTATATCTTTGTTTCCACTTGTTTAGTCAGGAGTGTTTCACCATTGAAGATGTCTAAGTTCATTTTATTTTATAATTTTATTGTATTTCACTAGCCAATTTTTCTAGGGCCAGATCTTGAAGAGGCTGTCATTCTTTACTTCACTTTATTTATCTTTTTTTTTTTTTTAAAATTAATGGACTTTAGGGTCTATCTCAGGGTATTCAAGTCTATTCCATCTATTTTATTTTTTTTATTCCAATATAGGGCTTTTTGTTTGTTTGTTTTTGCCACACTTGGTTGCTCTCAGGATTCACTCCTGGCATTGTGCTCAGAAATCACTCCTGGCTCAGCGAAATCATATGGGATGCTGGGAATCGAACTTGCATCTGTCCTGGGTCAGCTGCATGTAAGGCAAATACCTTACCACTGTGCTACCACTCTGGCCCCAATATAGGGCTGTTTTTTTGTTTGTTTGTTTTTTGGTTTTGGTTTTGGTTTTTGGGCCACACCAGTTTGATGCTCAGGGGTTATTCCTGGCTATGCACTCAGAAATTGCCCCTGGCTTGGGGGGACCATATGGGACACCGGGGAATTGAACCGCTGTCCATCCTACGCTAGCACTTGCAAGGCAGACACCTTACCTCTAGAGCCACATTCCCGGCCCCTATAGGGCTGTTTTAATACTAACACTTTACAGTACAGTTTGAAGTTGTGGAAAGTGATGCCTCCTATCTTTTCCCCAAAGTTTGATTTATATATATGTGGATGTTTATTTTTTTCCAAATGAATTTCAGGAGTGTTTGATTTATCTTTAAAAAAACGTTATTAGAATTTCACTAAACCTGTGCAATTCTCTGAGAAGAATTTCCATGTTAATGATGTTAATCCTCCCAATCCATGAGCAGGTGACATGTTTATATTTCCTTGTGTCCTTTTTTGCTTCGAGTAGCACTGTTTTATAGTTTTCTTTGTATAGGTTTTTCACCTCTTTAGTCAAGCTGATTCCAAAGTACTTGATTTTCTGAAGCACAATTGTGAATGCTTTTTTAAAATACATCTTTCTTTTTTCATTATTTGTATGTAGTAACATTATGGATTTCTATATCTTGATTTTAAGGTCTACCACTTTACTATTACATATTTACTGTTTCTAGAAGCTTTTTCATAGATTATTTAGAATTTTTTAAGTATAGTATCATGCCATTCTCAAACAGAGAGAACTTGACTTCTTTTTTTTTTTTTTTTTTTTTTTTTTTTGGTTTTTGGGCCACACCCTGTGACGCTCAGGGGTTACTCCTGGCTATGCGCTCAGAAGTCGCTCCTGGCTTTGGGGACCATATGGGACGCCAGGGGATCGAACCGCGGTCCGTCCTAGGCTAGCGCAGGCAAGGCAGGCACCTTACCTCCAGCGCCACCGCCCGGCCCCAATTCTTTTTTTTTCCTAACTGGATGACTTTGATATATTTTTTGCCTATTGTTCTGCCAAGTATGTTCCAGTACTATATTACAGTAGAATTCACTAAGAGTAGGCCAAAATTGCCATTGTGTCGTGGTCTTAGAAAAGGCTTTTAGTTTTTTTTCCCATTGAACATAATGTTTGCTAGTGAGCTGTGGTAAAATGGATTTGCCTATATTGAGGAATGTTCTTCAATTCCCATCTTGTTAAGAATTTTTATCATGAGTCAGTACTTTATTGTCAAATGCAGTTCTTGTACATTCTATTGTATATCAAATTGTCTTTTTCTTTTTTGTTTTATTTGATATGGTGTAATATGTTGATTGACTTGCCCCCCCATATGGCTCATCATCCTTGTAGCCTGCAGGATGGACTCCTACTTGGTCATGGTGTTTGATCTTTTAAATTAACTGTTGGATTCTGTTTGCTAGTATTTTGTTGAGGATCTTTGTATCTGTGTTTATCAAGGATATTGGTCTGTAGTTCTCTCTCTTTTTTTTTTTGTGTATCTATGTCTGCTTTTGGTTTCAGGGTGATGTTAGCTTAATAAAAACTGTTTGGTACTCATAACTCTTTCTTCAATTTTCTGGAAAAGCCTGAAAAGAATGGGAAGTATGTTCATCTTAAAACTTTGAGAAAAAATCCACTACTGAATTGATTTGGGCTGGTGGCTTTTGTTACTGGGAAGCATTTTGATTATCATTTTAATTTTTCTAATTAGTAATAGGTTTTTCAGGTATTACAAACTATTTGGGTTCAACCTTCAGAGGTAATAGGAAGTCCCAAAATTTATCTTTTTCTTCTATGCTTTCTCTGTTTGTGGCATAAAGTTTCAAATAGAAATCTCTGATTAACTTTTAAATTTCTGTATTATCTGTTGTGACATCCACATTTCATTTCTGATTGCTATGATTAGGATTCACTTTCTTTATAAATCTTTCTGATGGCTTATCAACATTGTTTATTTTTCAAAGAACTAACTTGTTCTTTGTTTTGGAAAACAACCTTTTAGATTGCTTTTGGGGTCCAGTTCATTCATTTCTGCTCGAAGTTTTACTATTACTTTTCTTCTGCCTACTTTTGGCTCATTCTGTTGGTCTTTCCAATATTCTTACGTTGGACAATTAAATTATTTATGTAGGTTTCTTTCTTCCTTCTTGATGAATGCTTGTAAAGCTATTAATTTTTCTTGTAATACTGCTTTTACTGTGTTCCCCATTTTGTGTTCTTTTTTTCATTTGTTTACAGTAATATTTTGATCTCCTTTCTGACTCACTGACTATTCAGTACATAGCTGTTCAATTTCCTATTGTTAGAGTTATTTATTCATTTCTGTTAGTAGATAAATTTATTTCAGTGTTTCTTCGTCTTAGAAGATAGTTGTACAATTTATATCTACTTGTTTTATTGAGTTATATTGTATGAATCAGCATATGTTCTATCTTAGAGAGTCTATATTGTTGGCTTATAATTTTTGGGTTTTCAGAACTACCATTTATGCTGTTTTATGCACTACTTTATTATTAAAACCTTTGTAAGCTGGCATTGCTGATTATGAGTTATAGTATGGTTTATTATTAGGAAGAAATTATATACAGAAAAGACAACACTCTTTTCTGGGCATATGTACTGTACCTATGTGCTAAGGTGAGTCTTCTTAAGTCACAAAGAGGACCCAGCAGCTGCTTTGAGTCTGTCTGACTCAGTTTTTATCCTGTCAGTATGACTACTTCCCTTGTCTTGCTGCTTCTCTCTTTTCTTAGAGCACACTGACCTGAGTGCACAAATGTACTTTCTCGGTCACAAAGAAGACCCCATTGCCATTCTCTCTCTTTGCCTCAGTTTCTTTACCTGCGTTTTCATGTGCCTTTATGTTGTATTGCTCCTTTGAGAAAGTTTCATTCCTCTTTTCTCCATTTTTTTTAAATGGGTTGGATGTTATTTCCTTATTATGCTCTACCAGAGGCTTATATATCTTAGATATCAAACGCTTTTCTGATGGCTATTGGGTGAATAGTTTCTCACATTCTGAGGTCTGCCTTTGTTCCCTTTGTTCCCTTTGAGACGCAAAGGCTTCTTAATTTGATATAGTCTCATTTGTTTATTTTTATTTCTAATTGCTCAGTCAGTGATATTTGATATTTCATCCTTGAAGGTGCTTTTATCTTGAATGCCATTTGATTACATAGAGAGTTCTAGGGAGAACTCTCCCAGCAATTTTTTTTATGTGCCTTGTGGTATCAGGCCTGATGGTGTTTAATCCATTTTGATTTTATTTTTGTGCATAATATTAAAAGTTATAAGTTGTTGGTGGTGATGGTGGTAGTCTTCTTCTTTTCTACTACTAATACTACTACTACTTTTTTTCATGTAGCTTACTAAGTTTACCAGCACTTTTGATTTGATATAAAATATAAACTCTAAGGTCCATGAGTTGGGTGATGCCTTCCTTGGAATGGCACAACACCTCTAGGCCCTTTAGCCAGCAAGTCTGAAGATGGGTAGTAGTGGTGAAATAATTCACAGTAAGTTAAAGGATTATCAGTCAGTTTGTTGTATTCCAAAGCCCTATCCACCATATTCATTTTCCCTTATGGCTTCTTTGCTAAGCTTATTCCAAACAGCTTCTTCTCTGCTGCTTCTCCTCTGTCTCTCTAACTCTCTCCCCTTCCCTTTTCTCCAGCCAAACTCTGTTTTTCTTTATTCAAGACCCCCCCCCACCAACCTCTTCCCAGGTGTGGGCAGGTCTGACTATCAACAGAAAGCTTAGGGCATTAGGAGAAGGAATACTATACACAGCACCACTTATTTAAGTGGCTTTCCTTATTTCACCTCATAATTTTTGCTACTTTATAGTAGATCATATACCTGATGGTCTATTGCAGAATATTTACTTCTATTCTACTCTCTGTATTTATTCCAATACCATGCCATCATAATTACTATCACTTTGTAGTAAAGTTTGAACTTGTGAAAAGTGATGTCATCCATTTTATTTTTCTCATAGGTTTGCTTTAGCTATTTGAGGGCAGTTATTGTATTTTAAAATGTATTTATTAAATTATTTTTAATCAGATTCAGAAACAATTTGTTGAGTTATCACTATGCGCCAATTCTCACTATATTTTTCTTGGAGACCGCCTTGATGAAAGTGGGACTAGTTATATAAGATAGAAAGAAGATAAAATATTTTAGATAAAAGAGTAAATATATGAAAAAACAAGTTATGAGAATGGGTATTCATTAGGAATCATGTGACTTGGTGGGGCTAGAGATTAGGAGGAGGTTCCACTTATCATGGCAGAATATATTCAACTTGGGGGAGGAGGCGCTGTTGAAAGGTCAAGTGTTATGCATAAAACTTTATCCATAATGGTACTGTTAATATAGTGCAAAAGCATTTAAAAAGACATCTTTCATAGAGGTGACTGATGGTTGAGAGGCAAATAGGAGGAGGAGGTATTTTGAAGAAGTGAACATATGTTGAAGAGAACGGTTTGGAAACACTGTGTGCCTGAAATGCAACTGTGAATAATTTGGCAATTTCAAGGTGACTCAATAAAATTTTAGAAACAAAATTAATTTATGAATAATGGCTTTACCAGTGCTATAAAATAAGTTGAGGCAGGTAATATAAAAGAATATTCAATTTTGAGGATTTATTTAAATTACCCATTATATTAACTTTTTGGCTATTTAAATTATTTCAATTATGACAGGACTTTTTGGAGAAGAGTTATGCAAGTTAAAACTTGAAATACATGTAGATTTTAGGGGTGAATAAAAGAAGAAAAATAGTTTAGGTGCAGAATAAAATTATGTACAAAGGCATTGAAGATCAGTAAAACAGAAACAAAGATAATGTCACCAGTAAATTAAAAACAGAGTGGAAGAGAAGATAGTTTTAATGCAAAACTAGTTTTTAGTGGCCAATTGATGTGAAACAGAACATTTTAAATATTACCCTAAGTGCAAAAAGTGGCATTGAAATTTTTTTAAATAAAAATGACATCAAGCTGTTCTCCATAAAGTAGATAGTGTCAACATGTTCAGATAGTAAGCAGAATATTCTAAGTATATTTTGGAAGTAAGCTGACAGGAAATTGGATAGGGGATGAATAAAAGGTCACACGAAAATGGCCTTCAGTTTGCCTTGGAGCTCCTGGTGGGGAAGATTCCAGATGAGGACAGGATTTAGAGTTTAAGATCAAGAGTTTAATTATGCACATAATAAATTTGAAATGTTTAGAAGTAGGCAAGAAAATAGTTAAGTATATAAATCAGAATTCAGAGAATTCTCAGATGCAGTTTTAATTGATGTTTTCTCTGTAAAAATTGTAGAGAAATAAATATTGACTGCAAGTTTTTGAGGAAACCATACTCGATAATGCTTATGTCTTATTACTAGTTCTGGTGCTCCAGATCCATTCTTGGCAGGGCTCAGCAGACCATAGGTGGTGCCAAGGATCAAATTCAGAAGTTACCATATAAGGCAAGTGCCTTAACCTTTTGTGCTATCACTCTAGTCCCAGCAAAAATTTCTAAATTTATTTATGCATAAACCCAGAATCCAGAACAAAGTCTTGCACAAAACAGATCTTAAGTAAGTCATTTTACAATTCGTTATTTTAATTCTTAAAAGGAAAAAATGGAGCCTACACAGGAATAAGAAGCAGAAAAGATACAAAGCTAGTTCAGTGGCCATATTTTTTAATTCTATCTACTGCTGTGTTCTCCATTTTATATACTTAACTGCTGAGATGACAATAATACTCATTAGCAGTTTTTGAGGTTCTGAATTCTATTTTATAAAAATATGTGTTTCCATTACTTATGTAATCACTAATCACTTTAAAAATTAATTGGTAAGCATTGTTTTCCCCTAAATTTTGCTAATAAATTCTCACCTTTAGTTTGTGTTTGTTAAATGACCAGTACTTTATATAGAAAATATATCATCTTTACTTGCTGACAAAAAAAGAAGCTAATTAAACTCTAAAGTAAAACACATTTAAAAATGAAAGAACTTAATTTTCCAAGACTTCTAGCCAAAATGAATTTCTGTATGTGGGGGCACAACTTCATTTGAAAGAATTATAGCCAAGACTATTTTTTAGTGCTTCTTTTTCAATGATGGTTTTGCCTGTGCAATAAAACACCTGTCTCTGCTTAAGCCTTCAGTCTGTATTCGCAATAGTTCCTAAAAAAAGAACTGGAAGATAAGCTTTTCATTAAAAAATTTTAATTAGCTGTTCAGATTCAGATATCAAAACCATGATATTTATAGCTTCTTTAAAAGAAAACATTTGTGAACATAAACTAACATTTTTCCCTCCAGGAAATGAGCATGAGATATTTATTTGTATTTATAGTAACATGTGTGTTTCTATAATCTATGACTAAGCCAAAAAAGTTTTTTGGTGATAGAAGTATTTTCTCTTTTAAATACATTTTTAATCAAATCACTATGTCATACTTCATTACCCTGTTGTTCATGATTGAGTTTCAGTCATACAATGTCCCACACCCTTCACCAGCACACAGTTTTCCATCACTAACGTCCCTAGTTTTCCTTGGCCTTCACTTATTTCTCCACTGCCTGCTCTTGTGGCAGACATTTTTCTAATTTCTCTCTCCCTCTTCCTTTTTATTTTGGAAACTGTGGTTTGCAGTATTATTCCTAAAGAGATTTCATTTTATCTCCTTTATCTCAGCACCCAGTTCTGGTCCAGAGCTATCATTTCTATCATTGTTATTGTGGTCCCTTCTCTACCCAAACTGTAATCCCCCACTCTCTATGGCAAACATGTTACTAGAAGCTAGTCTTCTATCACTCATTACTATTGTATTTGGATAATATAGCATACTATGGTTATTCTTATATTCCATAAATTAATGTGATAATTCTATATCTGTTCCTCTCTGATTTATTTTGTTCAAAATAATACAATTCATACCATCTGTGTATATACAATTTTAGACTTTATTTTTAAAACAGTAACATAGTATTCCATTGTGTAAATGCACCAAAGTTTGTTTATACATTTATCTGTTTGGGGGCATTTGGATTGTTTCCAGATTCTGGCTATTGTGAATAGTACTGCAGTTGACATAGGAATGCAGAGGAAATTTCTGCTTGTGTCTTTGGTTTCCTAAGCTATATTTCCAGGAGTGGTATGGCTAGGTCATATGGGAACTTGATTTCTAGTTTTTTTCAGGGATGTCCATATTTTTTTTTTTAAAAAGACTGGTCAAGTCTACATTTCCATCATCAGTGAATAAAAGTTCCTTTCTCTCCAATACTGGTTGTTCTTGTTCTTTTTGTTTGTATATTTGTTTGTTTGTTTTGGCCCATACCTAATGGTGCTCAGGGGTTAATACTGGCTCTGAGCTCAGAAATCACTCAGAAATCAGCTCAGAAAGGCTCTGCAGACTATATGGGATTCCAGGGATCGAACCTAAAATAGCCACATATAAAGCAAACACCCTACCTGCTGTGCAGGCCTTCTTGTACTTTCTGGTGTGTGCCAGTCTCTGTGGTGTGAGATTATAGCTCCTTTTTATTTTGATTTGTAACTCTCTGATGATTAATGATGTGGAGCATTTTTTTTCATATGCCTTTCAGTCATCTGTAATTCTTTGTGGAAATTTCTGTTTATCTTTTTGACCAATTTTTAGATAGGGTAAAATTTTTTTTCATATTAAGCTCTACAAGTGACAGATGGATTTGAGTAAATATTTTCTCCCATTCCATGGGTATTCTTTGTGTCCTGGCACTATTTCTTTTGAGGTTTGACCACTTCTTTTTTCATATTTTTATTCTTGAGGAGTTTGTTTTACTGATAGTACCCCCATTCAGTTCTTCTTAAAAATCAGTTTTCATTTTGTAAGTTTCCTAACCTCTTCCTTATTAAAATGCCTTAGTATTAACATACCTTGTACTTTTCTTCTCAAGACATGTATTCTATAAATGCTTTCAAATGTTCTTTAGCATTATATTTATTTGTGTTTTATTGTTCATTGTAGAAATGTGGTAAAACTGAATATGCTCATGAAAATTTTGTCCTAATCATGCCATCTGCTCTATTATAGAGTTTGTGAGCAATAAGTTACTAATATCTATTAACAAATTATACCAAAGAGGATGAGACCATTTTCTGATATGCATACACTGTTTTCTAGTGGGTCATAAATAATGGAAATAAATTAAAGACTGATATACAGTGATGGGTAGAAAGTAGTATTGAGGGACCGGAGAGATAGCATGGAGGTAAGGTGTTTGCCTTTTATACAGAAGGTCATTGGTTCAAATCCTGACATCCCATATGGTCCCCTGAGCCTGCCAGGAGCAATTTCTGAGCATGGAGCCAGGAGTAAACCGTAAACCAAGCCCCCCCCCCAAAAAAAAAGTAATCTTGAATGTTTCATACTTTAAGATCTCTGCAAGCACTTACTCTCCAAAATTAGAGAATTATCACTACATCTCATAGAAAATAAAATATAAAATATAAACTAAATTTTTAAAAAGCTTTTTTTAGTACTGTGTTACTTTTTAGAGAGATTATTTTTCTCTACAAGCCTTACTTAGATTATGGGAGAAAATGATACAATTACACCCATTAACACATTCCATTCAAGAAAATGAGCCAATTTTTTATTGTATTTAGACAGCCTTATTTGTATTATGCTAAAAGATAAGTTATACAACTTACCAGCCTTTTATTGAGCTTCCTGCAGTTAATGAAAACACTAAGTCAGTTCTTCTGATTATATTACTAGTTAAGGTAATTAATTGCTTACCAAGACAAGATTGTACAAACAATCAATAGTAGTTATCAGTGAATTACAAATCTTAGGAGGGCCTAATGATCCCCATTTATTTTTTCACTTCCAAAAGAAATATGCATTACACTCTTGAGCCATTGTGGCTTTCCAATTCCCTGTTCATTTATAGCACTCTGTTATCTAATGTTAAAGATACTTCAGAGTATCGAGTTCCTAAACTCCTCTCTGACTCCGTCAGACTTTGTGTCCCAGAATGTCTTGCACTAGTTGGTATGCTTGCTCACTGCTAGCAACTAATGTAGAAGATAGATAGATAGATAGATAGATAGATAGATAGATAGATAGATAGATAGATAGATAGATAGATAGATAGATAGATAGATAGATAGATAGATAGATAGATAGATAGATAGATAGATAGATATGGAAGCATAGCTGGAGGATTCACCTTGAAGAGCTTCAAAGTTAATTTTTCACATTCCCTGAGTGTGCCTCTCTGAAACCCAAATTCCTGAAGTTTTATAAAATGTTCAGGCTATGCAAAACAGAATATGGCTTTACTGGTATCCTCACATTATTTCCTCTTTGCATATAGGGCAAGGAATCATTGGTATAAAATAGATGGTACCTTTCTTTTTGTTGTTGTTGTTTTTTGGTCATACCCGGCAACACTCAGGGGTTACTCTTGGCTCAGAAATCGCTCCCAGTAGGCAGGCTGGGGGGACCATATGGGATGCAGGTATTCAACCACCATCCTTCTGCATGCAAGCAAACACTCTACCTCCATACTATCTCTCCAGCCCCAAGATGGTACCTTTCTTTAAGGAGTGATGAAATGTTGCCTGAATCAGTTTTCTGTTTGTCTAGACCTCAGTGAAACAGAAACAGACTACTTTAGACCACACTATTTAACGAATATTTTTAGAATATCCATAGTACCTCTCCCCTTAAGCTGAAATTGAGCATTGTAATCATTGCATTTTAGAGCTGAATAGGGGCTACTTTGTCTTTTAAAAGAGATATAAATTAGCATACAAAGTCAGAAAGTTATGTTAATCCTCTTTGTGCAAACCTCTTCTCTGTGGCCTACAATGTTTTATTGAATTCCAGAAAGCCAAAATATAAAATAACATCTCTGGCTCAGACCACACCAATTTATCATTTGCTAGTAGAAAATTATAATTTTGTTTCCACTGGGAATTGCTCCTTTGCTGACTAATTTTTAATTATGATAATAAAGGTACAACAAAGAGAATTAGATTATTTGTTAGAACTCAAAGAAAAAATTGAAATAAAGCATTTCTGAAGAAATATTAAAGTCTCTAAAATCACTTTCTAAAATAACATTTATTTAATAAACAATATATTGAATCTGTTTGGCTATCTCTGAATCCCAATTTTAAAGAATCTATTCACCAAACTCCTATCATTTTTTACTGTGGCTATCTATCTCACCTTTCCTTTCCCTTTTCCTACATCTTTATTTATGTTGTGTTTCACCCACAATATTACTTACATTAACAAAAACAATGCTCAGAAAAACTCATAGAGCTTATAAAAAACTAATGCCTGGGGCCAGAGAGAAATACTGTTGATAGGGCATTGTCTTGCACATGGTTGAGCTGGTTCAGTTCCTGGCATCTCATATTGTCCACAGATCACTGCCAAACTGATTCTAGAGTGCAAAGCCAGGAATAACCCCTGAGCATTGCAGGGTGTGGGATCACTTCATAAAATACAAAATTAAGTTCCATAAAATTAAATAGTATGTAAGGGGCTGGATATATATCACAATGTTACAGCCTTTGCCTTGTAGGCAGCCGATCCAGGTGGGCCGGTGATTTTAATATAGCATCCCATATTGTCTCCCATGCTTGCCAGGGGCGATTTCTGAATGCATAGCTAGGAGTAACCCCTGAGTGAAGCTGGGTGTGAAGCAAAAACCAAAAAAAAAAAAGAAAAAAAGAAGAAGAAATAAATTAAATAGTATGTATAACATTGAGTAGCAGGTATAGTGTAGCTGTCCATTTCTATACAATTGTTGATCCTTGACCTTCCATTTTAAGTTATGTTGGATGCTATAGAACATACAAAAAAGCAATCATGAATGAGAAAGTCATGTAAAGTGAAAATACTAGTAAGATTTAGAGAAATGGATACAAACATTTTAAATATTTTCGTATGGCTATTCTGTCATAGAATCATTTCTCTACTAAATAGATATGGTAATTCAGGAGACAAGCACAGAATATAGTTGTGTGCACATACATATATATTCTTGAACTTCATTCTCATTAACACAACCTTACTTATCTTAATTCCTATCTTAATGGGAATAAAAGTCATATCAATGATAAAGAATTTTACCTTCTCATTTTGACCTTATATTGAAAATAGCTAGTTATGATGAATCTGCTTGCTAAAACATAATCATTTTCCTAGAATATAATAAATTTACAGCTACCATCATCTTTTATGACACCTCATTTTTCACCTGCAATATCACAAATCTATGCATTATAATAATGCACATCTACAATGATTGTTTTGCTTTGTGTGTGTAAGAGAGAGAGAGAGAGAGAGAGAGAGAGAGAGAGAGAGAGAGAGACACCAAACGGTATTCACAGATTACTAGCTTACTCCAAACTCTGTTTAAAGATTACTCCTGGAAGGATTTAGGGGATCATGTATTGTTCTAGTTGGCTGCATGTAAGGACTTATCCTAATCCCTATTCTATCACTCTGGTCCTAAAATGATATTTTGAGATTAAGATCACATCATATATTTTTCTGCGTAAAATTCTATAGCAAGTTCACATTAAATAAAATAGAAATTAAACTATGTATGTGAAATTAAAAAGTGAACTGTCATATGATCTCTATTTATAATATGATTTCCTGCTCTTTCACCTGTCCATTTGCCTTTCTGTCTTTTACAGCCTTAAGAATTGCTGCTCTACTCCTGCAATACTGGGGGTCACCTGGACACCAGGGCTGTGTTCAGGGACTCTCAATGGCTCACTAGAGCTTTTAAGGGAACTGCACATGTAATGGGGTTAGATGCATTCAAGATGTATATATTAACCCCATGGTTTTCAAAAGAGAGCTCTCTCAATGTCCATATAGGAATAAATATGATAAAAGGCAGGAAAAAAATGGTTTTTAAACTGTGGGATTTTGAATCTTTATATACTGACTATTGCACAGAAACATCTCTCACACCAGAATGCCCATTCTGATTCCAGTGTCTTTTTCACACAGGAGTCTTGTTTTAGGATTATTTTTGCATAAAAATATATATCTAAGATATAACCCCTTCCTAAAATCTATAATTATGGACATTTATTTGAAAATAAAGGTGTTGCAAATATACCAGCTAACACACAAAAGGTATAGTAAATTAGGGTAGACTCTAATCCAATGATGCATCCATTTAAAACACTAGAAAAGAGACCTAAACACCCTAGTGTTTATTCCATGTGATGACTAACGTAAAGGTTGTCATGATATACTTAACAAATGGAGAAAAGATCAGGGATGGCTAGCAAGCAAGTATTAGGTACTCAAAAAGAATGTGTCCTCTAGTGCCTTCTGAAATATTAATTAGGGTCCTGTCAACACTTGATTTCAGTCTATATTCAAAACCATGCAAAACCATTTATAAAAAAACCATTTATATTGTTCGTTGTAGCTCATTTTTGCAATAGGAAAGAAATTTAGAATGCAATAAAAATATTTCTTCCAACTAAGTCTGACTCCATAACCCTTGTTTTAATTTATTGGTAGCATTTTGCAAACCCTGAAGTATTTATTTTATTCTTTTTATAATGAGTATTTATTTATAATTATATATGTATAGTTAATATATTTATATAAAGTTAATATCTAAAAAATTGAAAAAACAGAAGTTATCTCTTTGATTCAAACTATATATAGTAAATTTTCTATAGATTATAAGGCTAAGTAGTTTCTGTTGGGCCTATGTATATATCTTGTGAATACAACAGTAGAATTACTTTCACATAATCTCTGAAGAAATTGTTTATAATGTGACTCCATTCCACATTAAAATATAAAGTATTATTTTAATACTTTATTAGGTAAATCTAATTCTCTCAAAATGGAACTGAAATTTTTAGAGAGATAAAAAGAATTATAAAAATATTATTTAATAATTTAAGGAATATAAATATTTAATATATTTCTTACATTAAAGATGTATTTGAATCAATAAGTATAATTAGTCATTCATCCAAAAATTAAGAACACAAATTAAGTTAAAGATGACAGATGGAAAGATCCAACTAGTTACGTTTAGCTGTGCTATTTTATTAATAACAGAAGTAGGAGATTTCAAAATAGAAATGACTTCCTGTGAGTTGGTAAAAATAATTTTATTTTTGTTCTAGAATTTATTTTTAAATGTAAAGGGTTGTTTTTTGTTTTTTTTTTTTTTGATTTTTGAGTCACACCCGGTGATACTCAGGGGTTACTCCTGGCTGTCTACTCAGAAATAGCTCCTGGCAGGCACAGGGGACCATATGGGATGCCGGTGTTCGAACCAACCACCTTTGGTCCTGGATAGGCTGCTTGCAAGGCAAACGCTGCTGAGCTATCTCTCCGGACCCGTAAAGAGTTTTTATTATGCTTAATCAACCACAAGCAAGATTATTTAAAATGATTACATTTAAAGTGACTTGTGCTGCAGTTCTTTCCTTTTCCAGTGTTTATTTTCTCTAAAATTTGAAGCTTGGTCTTCAAGATGTCCCTAAAAGCAGTAGACTTTAGTAAAACTTTTCTAGATCAATAGTCATGGATATGAAGACTTTTAAGTCCCTCTATGTATCTAGGAAGCAGAAACTTTATTATGCCATCATCATAGTTCTTCTAATCTAGATATACTAACCAACTCTATAAATCACATTATTAGAATGTAGGTAAATACATTTTTCTTCTTTTGTTTGAAAAATATTGTTTGTTATTTTAAATACATAAACAGGGGAATTTTTATAAGTTATTATTTGTAATTTATTTAAGCAAAGTTGTTTATTTAAGCAAATGATGACAAAGTTCTTTATGATTGAATTTCTGTTAGAGAATATACACCACCATTCAACAGTGCACATTTACTGCAACCAGTGTCCCCAGTTCTATCCCACATATACCCCACCCAGGCTTCTAGGGCAGGCATTTTACTCATCTTTCTCTTTTTTACTTTTTTTTTTATTTTTTGGTTTTTAGGCCATACCCAGTGACACTCAGGGATTACTCCTGGCTATATGCTCAGAAATCACTCCTGGCTTAAGGGACCATATGGGATGCTGGAGGATCAAACAGAGGTCCATCCTAGGCTAGCGCATGCAAGGCAGACGCTTTATCACTTGCGCCACTTCTCCAGCCCCTCTTTTTTACTTTTTGACAATGTTGTTTGCATTACTATTAATGAAAAATACTATGCATAACCTTTTATCACCATTCAGTACTAAGTTCTTGTCCAGAGAGATCAGTTCCAACTATCATTGTGATAGTGGATCCTTCTATATTTCAACTGAACTCACCATTCTTTTTTGCAAGCTTCCTACCATGGACTAGTCCTTGTGGCCCTCATGTCTATTGTCTCTGTATATTGCTACCATACTATCTTTTATTTTTTTACTTTTCTTTTTTCTTTTTACTTTATTTAAACACATGGTTACAAAATTGTTTATATTTGAGTTTCAAACAATGTACACCAACCTTCTTCAACTTTGCACATTTCCCATGACCTGTGTACCCAATTTTCCTCCCACCCTTCTTTCTGTTTGCTTCCGGGTAGACATTTCAGTTCTCTCCTTTCTCTCTCTCTTCCTTTTGTTCTTTCATTGATACTGTGGCTTGCACTATTGTTAATAATATATATTAATATATAATATATTATAATTATATATTATTTATATTTACACATATAATTATGTATAATGTAATTATATTATAATAATATGATAAATAATCTCCATATTTATGCATGCTAAGAAAATTTTATGCTTCATTATTTTAACAGCTGTATAGTATTCCATCATATAGATCCGTGGTCCTCAAACTATGGCCCGTGGGCCACGTATTGTATTTGTTTCTTCATTGCAAAATAAGATATATGCAGTGTGCATAAGAATTTGTTCATAAGTTTTGTTTTTTTTACTATAGTCAGACCCTCCAATGATCTGAAGGCCAGTGAACTGGCCCCCTGTTTAAAAAGTTTGAGGACCCCTGATATAGATGAACCACACATTCTTTAACCATTTCTTGGTTCTTGAGCACTTAAGGTGTTTCCAGATTCCAGCTATTGTAAATATTTCTGTGATGAATATAGAAATGCAGAAGATTTTTCTGCATGGTGTTTTGTGGTTCCTAGGGTATATCCTTAGAAATGTTATTGCTGGATCATATGGAAGCTTAATTTGTAGTCTTTTGAGAAATATTCACATAGTTTTCCAAAAGGCAGGACCAGTCTGCATTACCACCAGCAGTTAATGAGTCCCTTTCTTCTGGTATCTATGCCAGTTCTCCTTATTCTTGTTTTTTGTGATAAGAAACAGTTTCTGTGGTGTGAGAAGATACCTCATTGTTGTTCTGATTTTCATCTCCCAATGAGTAGTGATATGGAACATTTTTTTTCATATTCTGTTTTTCATCTTTGAGAAATGTCTGTTCATTTCTAACATATTTGGATAAAATTAGTTTATTTTTTCTCCTGCTAAGTGTTTATCACTTCTATCAGTGTCTTGTATCTAAGATATTAACCCTTCATCAGATGTATATTAAGTGAATAATTTATTTGATTCCATGGGTATTCTTTATATCCTAGTCACTGTTCCCTTTGAAGAGAAGTTTCTTAGTTAAATGTAGTCCTATTTGTTTATCTTTGCTTCCACTTGCTTGGCCAGTAGTATTTCTTTTTTTTTTTTTGGGGGGGGGGGTCACACCCGGCGGTGCTCAGGGGTTACTCCTGGCTGTCTGCTCAGAAATAGCTCCTGGCAGGCACGGGGGACCATATGGGACACCCGGATTCGAACCAACCACCTTTGGTCCTGGATCGGCTGCTTGCAAGGCAAACACCGCTGTGCTATCTCTCCGGGCCCGGCCAGTAGTATTTCAACCCTGAAGATGCCTTTAGTGATGCCTTCAATGTGATGGAGTATTCTCCCTACATTTTCCTCTATGTACTTTGTGGTTTCAAGTCTGATATCAAGGTTTTTAATTCATTTTGATTTGATCTTTGGTACAGTGTTAGAAAGAGGTCTGTGTTCATTTTTTTTGCATATAGTTGACACGCTTTTCCACACTATTTGTTGAAGTGACTTTCATTGTATCCTCTTTTATATCTTGAAGCAAGTAATATTTTATAGTTTTCTTTATAAAGGTCTTTCACCTCTTTAGTTAAGTTGACTTCAAGGTACTTGGTTTTCTGAGGCATAATTGCAAATGTAATCGTTCTTTTAATTTCATTTCTTCTCTTTATTTATTTTTATATAGAAGAGCCATATTCATTTTGGTATTAATTTTGTAGCCTGCCACATTACTATATACATGTTATTTCTTGAATCTTTATGGAATAGTCTACAGGATTTTTTAATATAGTATCATTTTTTCATGTCAGCTATAAGAGAACTTGACTTATCCTTTCCTATCTGAATGACTTTAATAATTTTTTTTTCCTGATCACAAATTCTTCCTGTACTATATTGAGTAGTGTTGAGAATGACAAAATTTTCTTGTGCCAGATCTTCAAGTAAAGGATTTTTAGATTTTCCACATTTAGTATAATGTTTGCCACTAGCTTGGGTAAATGACCTTGACAATATTGAGAAAACTTCTTTGATTACCATCACGTAGAAAGTTTTTATCACAAAAAACGTGGACTTTGTCAAATGCTTTCTCTGTTTCTATTGATATTATTATTATGGTTTTTATTTTTCCTTTTATTTATATGGTGCATTGTAAAATGACACACAGTTATTAACACAAAACAAAAGTGTTCCCCCAACTTCCTTCTTCCTTTAAACCCATCCTTTTGATATTTAAAATCCACCAGGATCTCAGTTTTGGCGTGGCATACAACAAGACCACAAAGAAGAAGCAAATTGACACTATGATTATTTCCTAACTGACTTGGTTTATTAATTCTTTATGGCTAAACTACGTGCTTCAGTCCTGTTTGCCTGGGGTTGAAAATAATGCATGTAGGGTGATTTATCATGTGGGGATTTATTTTACAGTACATTATACTGACTGATTTGTGTACTTTAACCATCATTGCATCTCTGGAATGAATCCTACTTGTTTAGGGTGTATGCACTTCTTAATGAGCGCTGTCTCTATTTACTGGTATTTTGAGGATCTTTGCATTCTTCAAGGAAAGGATATTTACCTGTAATTCTTTTTTTTTTTTCTTTTGTGGTGTCTCTGTCTGCTTTTGATATCAGTGTGATGATAGCTTCACAGAAACCATTTGGGAGTGTCTCTGTTTCATCAATTTCCTAAAAGAGCCTGAAAAGAACTGGCAGTAGCTTATCTTTGAAGGTTTGAAAAAATTCAATAGTGAATCCATCTGGGCTGGGATTTTGTTTTTTTTTTTTTTTTTTTTTTTTGGAAGCCTTTTGATTACCATTTAAATTTCCTAGATATGTTCAGATATTGCAAATTATTTTGATTCAATTTCATGAAGTTATAGGAGTCCAAGAGTTTATAGATTTAGAAACTCTTCTAGTCTTTCTCTCTCTCTCTGTCTCTTTCTCTCTCTCTTTTATGGCATAAAGTTTCTCAAAGTAATTTCTGATTATCTTGAAATATTTTTAGTATCTTTAATGAACTCCTCTTTTTGATTTCTGATTCAATTTACTAAGTTTTTCTTTTGTATTGTGAGACTTCCTAATTGTTTATCCATCATGTTTATCTTTCCAAAAAAGCAGCTCTTGCTTTCATTTCTCTTTTGAATTGTTTGATAGTGTTCAATTCATTAATTTCTGCTCTAAGTTTTATTATTTCCTTTCTCTTGCCAATTTTTAGTTTATTTTGTTGGTCATTTTCCAATTTTTTAAGCTGTGCCATTAAGTTATTTAGGTAGGCTCTTTCTTCATTCCTGATGAATGCTGGCAAAGCTCTATATATTTTAAATACTGCTGTTGCTATGCCCTCAAGTTCTTTTAATTCATGTCTTCATTCTTATTTGTTCCCAGGAGTCATTTGACTTCCTCTTTGATTTCATCTCTGATCCATTCATTTTCAGCAATGAACTGTTTAATTTCCAGATGTTAAAATTATTTTACTGTGTCTGTGCATATTTCACTTCAGTATTCAATGCATCATGATCTGAGAAGATAGTTGGTACAATTTCTATCCTCTTGATTTTGTAAAGGTATGTTTTATTATAATCATGTGGTCTATCTTGTAAAATGTTATATGTGCATTAGAAAAGAATGTTCAGGTTTCTGGGGATGAAAAACCACACAAACACACACACACATATATACATATATATAGTTTATTATAAAATAGAGCTTAATGACTCTAGGGTTTAATAACAATAGTATACGCTGGAGAAAAGAAATCAAGAACAAAGTCTAAATACTTTAAGATAATGACAGAGGTCATCTATAAAGACTGTTTGGAATGGAATTCAATTAATTGTCATTATCTATGCAGTTATGGTCTATAAAATTACTATAAATATTGAATTAGTGAATAGTAAATCATTGATCATTGAATTCTTAAATCTTTAGTCACATTTCAATAAATTGATATACTTGTTCATGTAACTTGTTTTATATGTGAGTAAAACATCTTATTTAATATGCACCACTGATGGATTAATATTGAATGCCCAGCTAAAAAATTATGTTCCATGCTTGAACAAAGCCTATATACCAGGCTTTCTACTTAGAAGAGATAGCACATATGCTAAGAACAGCAGTTAGCACTACATTTGTAGAAAATTTAAAATAATAAAATTCCCAGGGGCCAGAGAAATAGCATGGAGGTAGATCATTTGCCTTGCATGCAGAAGGTCGGTGGTTCGAATCCCGGCATCCCATATGGTCCCCGAGCCTGCCAGGAGCAATTTATGAGCATAGAGCCAGGAGTAATCCCTGATTGTTGCCGGGTGTGACCCAAAAGCCAAAATAATAATAATAATAATAATAATAATAATAATAATAATAATAATAATAACAATAAAATTACCAACAAAAAGTAAAAAAAGCTAAATTGATCAAAAATACAATTTTTAGCTTAAAAGATGGAATAAAAAATAAAGTTATTTTTATTTGCCTATAACTAGAAATGCATGTCAATGAAATGCTGACATTTTTTTTATTTTTATATGTATTTGTCTGCAAATGTCCATGAAAACAACCAAGTTCTAACCATTGAAGTAAAACTGAAAGTCACAGAGTGGTACTGGGAAAACACTTTAAGGGAACTAATACTGTTTTTACATGGCCACCTTCTTTTATGAAGGTTTGGAGGATAAGATCTATGAACTTAGAATGAAGGACAGTAAAACAAAATTTAACTCTTGCTGAAATTGTAAACTAGCACCAAATTGCCTATATTAGAAAAATAAATAAGTAAACCTAAGCAGTTGTATTATGAATCTCTCTCTCTCTCTCTCTCTCTCTCTCTCTCTCTCTCTCTCTCTCTCTCTCTCTCTCTCTATTTCAACCACACCCATGACGGTCAGGGGTTACTCCTGGCTATTCGCTCAGAAATTGCTCCTGGCGTGGCTCCCTGTGTGTGACACCAGGCGGGGAAAATCCGCGAAAGTACACCGGCCCAGTGGGGCTCAGCTGTGAAAGACTGTGAGTGTGACCTGTCTATGTCTGTCTACTGTCCTCTTGCGTGAAACTCTTGCGAGTGGGGCAAAAAGAGCCTCCAGAAACCTCGCTCGCCCAGACGCCATTTTCAGGGAGGGACTTCAGAGCATAAAAACTGGCTAACCTTTGCAAAAGCTGGCTCCCTGTGTGTGACACCAGGCGGGGAAAATCCGCGAAAGTACACTGGCCCAGTGGGGCTCAGCTGTGAAAGACTGTGAGTGTGACCTGTCTATGTCTGTCTACTGTCCTCTTGCGTGAAACTCTTGCGAGTGGGGCAAAAAGAGCCTCCAGAAACCTCGCTCGCCCAGACGCCATTTTCAGGGAGGGACTTCAGAGCATAAAAACCGGCTAACCTTTGCAAAAGCTGGCTCCCTGTGTGTGACACCAGGCGGGGAAAATCCGCGAAAGTACACTGGCCCAGTGGGGCTCAGCTGTGAAAGACTGTGAGTGTGACCTGTCTATGTCTGTCTACTGTCCTCTTGCGTGAAACTCTTGCGAGTGGGGCAAAAAGAGCCTCCAGAAACCTCGCTCGCCCAGACGGCATTTTCAGAGAGGGACTTCAGAGCATAAAAACTGGCTAACCTTTGCAAAAGCTGGCTCCCTGTGTGTGACACCAGGCGGGGAAAATCCGCGAAAGTACACCGGCCCAGTGGGGCTCAGCTGTGAAAGACTGTGAGTGTGACCTGTCTATGTCTGTCTACTGTCCTCTTGCGTGAAACTCTTGCGAGTGGGGCAAAAAGAGCCTCCAGAAACCTCGCTCGCCCAGACGCCATTTTCAGAGAGGGACTTCAGAGCATAAAAACTGGCTAACCTTTGCAAAAGCTGGCTCCCTGTGTGTGACACCAGGCGGGGAAAAGCCGCGAAAGTACACCGGCCCAGTGGGGCTCAGCTGTGAAAGACTGTGAGTGTGACCTGTCTATGTCTGTCTACTGTCCTCTTGCGTGAAACTCTTGCGAGTGGGGCAAAAAGAGGCTCAGAGGAGCACTTTGGCTCCGCTTCGCTACGCGGCCGTGCACTCTTTCTAAGGAAAGAACTCCATTGCAACAAGAAGGAAAAATCACACTAAGAACGGCGCTATATCACAGAAGCAAACATTTCTCTCTGGACTGTCTTCTCTGTTGCATGCTCGGGCCTAAGATTTGACCCAGTGTGAGGCTTCATCCACGGAGGACTCCCCTCCCTTAGAGGCAAGTCAGCCCATCCAGAAAGGGAGGAGCCAGAAGAGTGTGCTGCCTACATCATATAGACAATGAATACCACCACAACACGTAGAAAAACCCACAATACAAGTGTGACAATGGGGAAACAACGCAGGCCAGCATCAGACATAGAGAATGAAGATGACAATTCTGAGGACCAGATAATGACTGAACAACTAATCAACCTCTCAGATAAGGACTTTAGACTAGCAATATGGAAGGTGCTCAACAGACTCCAAGAAATCATGGATCGAGTTGAACAGAACACTAATAAGAACCAAGAAAATATGAAGGCAGAAATGACAAAACTCCAAACTGAAATAACATGTCAACTAACAGGACTGAAAAAGTCAGTAAACGAAGTGAATGACAAAATGGATAAGCTCTGGGACAGGGTATCAGAAGCTGAGAATAGACTTGGTGCTGTGGAAGATGAGATACATAACAATTCCATACAGCAGGAGAGATTGGACAAAAAACTTAAAGCAAATGAGCAGACAATGGAAAAATTAGTCAAAGAATGGGAACAGACGAAAATAGAAGTCTATGATAAGATCAACAGAAACAACTTAAGAATCATTGGAGTCCCAGAGACCCAGGAAGAAAATTTCCAGGAAGAATCAATGGTCAAGAACATCATTAAAGAGAAACTCCCGGAGCTAAAGAATATATGTGATCAAATCCTGCATGCCCGAAGAGTACCAACCAAAAGAGACCCCAGAAAAACCACCCCAAGACACATCCTAGTCACAATGACAAATCCCACAGATAGAGACAGAATTCTGAAAACAGCAAGATCAAAAGGGGAAATCATGTTCAAGCAAGTTTCCCTGAGATTTACAGCAGACCTGTCACCAGAAACGCTCAATGCCAGAAAGCAGTGGTGGGATATTGTGACAAGACTGAATGAAATGAATGCTTCACCCAGAATACTATACCCAGCAAAACTCACTTTCCGGTTTGATGGAAGAATACATGGTTTCACAGACAAAAAACAGCTCAGAAACTTCACAGACACAAAACCAGTCTTAAGAGAAAAACTGAAAGACCTAATCTAAGACAAGACTACCCAAAAGACACACCAAATTTTGAAATAAAGATGGCGTTAAATCCCAGAACAATTCTTTCTCTCAACGTCAATGGACTAAATGCACCAGTTAAGAGACACAGAGTGGCTAAATGGATCAAAAAACTCAATCCAACCTTCTGCTGCCTACAAGAAACGCACCTGAATAGTCAGAACAAACATAGACTCAAAATAAAAGGCTGGAGAAAAGTTATCCAAGCAAACAACACCCATAAAAAAGCTGGAGTGGCCATACTAATATCAGATAATGCAAACTTTATACTCAGGAAGGTTGTAAGGGACAAAGACGGACATTTTATATTAATCAAGGGGTACGTAGAGCAGGAAGAATTCACTCTCCTAAACATATATGCACCGAATGAGGGGCCAGCAAAATATTTAATACAACTGTTGACAAATCTGAAAAATAATATCAACAACAACACAATAATTGTGGGGGACCTTAACACAGCTTTGTCAACACTGGACAGGTCAACCAGACTGAAACCCAACAAGAATATACTAGACCTGAGGAGAGAAATGGAAGAAAGAGGCCTAGTGGATATATATAGGACACTCCATCCCCAGAAACCTGGATACACATTCTTCTCCAATGTACATGGGACATTCTCCAGGATAGACTACATGCTGGCACATAAAACATACCTCCATAAGATCAAGAGGATAGAAATTTTGCAGACTACCTTCGCTGACCACAAGGCTCTGAAATTATTTGTGAACTCCAAAGGGACTCAGAAGAAACACTTTAACACCTGGAAGTTAAACAGCCTCATGCTCAATAACCAGTGGGTCCGAGATGAAATCAAGGAGGAAATCAAAAGGTTCCTGGAAACAAATGACAATAAAGACACAAACTCTCAGAACTTATGGGACACAGCAAAAGCAGTACTGAGAGGAAAATTTATAGCTTTGCAAGCACACATCAGGAAGGAAGAAGGAGCTTACCTGAGTAGCTTAATGACACAGCTAATAGAACTAGAAAATGCTCAACAAAAGGACCCAAGAATAGGAAGACAGAAGGAAATAACAAAGCTGAGAGCAGAAATCAACGAAGTGGAAACTCAAAAAACAATCCGAAAGATCAACGAAAGCTGAAGTTGGTTCTTTGAAAAAATAAACAAGATTGATAGACCACTGGCAAACCTAACAAAGAAAGAGAGAGAGAGAAACTTGATAACTCGTATCAGGAATAAAAAAGGAGAGATCACTACTGATATGACAGAGATTCAAAGGGTAATCAGAAACTACTTTGAAAAACTCAACGCCACTAAAAATGAGAACCTGGAAGAAATGGATAAATTCTTGGACTCTTATAATCTTCCACGGTTGAAGGAAGAGGATGTAGCATATCTAAACACCCCCATCACCATTGATGAAATTAAAACAGTAATCAAATGTCTGCCGAAAAACAAAAGACCAGGTCCAGATGGATTCACTAATGAATTCTATCAAACTTTCCAAGAGGAACTACTGCCAATCTTGGCAAGACTCTTTCATGAAATTGAACAAACAGAAACACTTCCAAATAGCTTTTATGAAGCCAACATCACCTTGATACCTAAACCAGACAGAGACGCTACCAAAAAAGAAAATTACAGACCAATATCACTGATGAATGCAGATGCAAAGATCCTCAACAAAATCCTGGCAAATAGGATTCAATGCCTCGTTAAGAAGATCATCCACTACGATCAAGTAGGTTTCATCCCAGGAATGCAAGGCTGGTTTTACATCCGTAAATCTATCAACATAATACACAACATCAATAACAAGAAAAATAAAAACCACATGATCATATCAATAGATGCAGAGAAAGCATTTGATAAGGTCCAACACCCATTCTTGATCAAAACTCTCAGCAAGATGGGAATGGAGGGAACCTTTCTCAATATAGTGAAGGCCATCTACCACAAGCCAGTGGCAAATATTATCCTCAATGGAGAAAAACTGAAAGCCTTCCCTCTAAATTCTGGCACAAGACAAGGCTGTCCTCTCTCACCACTCCTATTCAACATAGCACTGGAAGTACTTGCTATAGCGATTAGGCAAGAAAAGGATATCAAGGGAATCCAGATAGGAAAGGAAGAAGTCAAGCTCTCACTGTTTGCAGATGACATGATACTCTACTTAGAAAACCCTAAAGACTCTATCAAAAAGCTTCTAGAAACAATAGACTCATATAGCAAGGTGGCAGGCTACAAAATTAACACACAAAAATCAATGGCCTTTCTATATACCAATAGTAATAAGGATGAAATGGACATTAAGAAAACAACCCCATTCACAATAGTACCACACAAACTCAAATATCTTGGAATCAACTTGACTAAATATGTGAAGGACCTATACAAAGAAAACTATAAAACTCTGCTCCAAGAAATAAGAGAGGACACACGGAAATGGAAACACATACCCTGCTCATGGATTGGCAGAATTAACATCATCAAAATGGCAATACTCCCCAAGGCATTATACAGATTTAATGCCATCCCTCTAAAGATACCCATGACATTCTTCAAAGAAGTGGATCAGATACTTTTGAAATTCATTTGGAACAATAAACACCCTCGAATAGCTAAAGCAATCATTGGGAAAAAGAATATGGGAGGAATTACTTTTCCCAACTTTAAACTGTACTACAAAGCAACAGTTATCAAAACAGCATGGTATTGGAATAAGGATAGGTCCTCAGATCAGTGGAATAGGCTTGAATACTCAGAAAATGTTCCCCAGAGATACAACCATCTAATTTTTGATAAAGGAGCAGGAAATCCTAAATGGAGCAGGGAAAGCCTCTTCAACAAGTGGTGTTGGCACAATTGGATAGCCACTTGCAAAAAATTAAACTTAGACCCCCAGCTAAAATCATGTACAAAGGTAAAATCCAAATGGATTAAAGACCTCGATATCAGCCCCAAAACCATAAGATATATAGAACAGCACATAGGCAAAACACTACAGGACATTACAGGCATCTTCAAGGAGGAAACTGCACTCTCCAAGCAAGTGAAAGCAGAGATTAACAGATGGGAATATATTAAGCTGAGAAGCTTCTGCACCTCAAAGGAAATAGTGCCCAGGATACAAGAGCCACCCACTGAGTGGGAGAAACTATTCACCCAATACCCATCAGATAAGGGGCTAATCTCCAAAATATACAAGGCACTGACAGAACTCTACAAGAAAAAAACATCTAACCCCATCAAAAAATGGGGAGAAGAAATGAACAGACACTTTGACAAAGAAGAAATACAAATGGCCAAAAGACACATGAAAAAATGTTCCACATCACTAATCATCAGGGAGATGCAAATCAAAACAACGATGAGATACCACCTCACACCCCAGAGAATGGCACACATCACAAAGAATGAGAATAAACAGTGTTGGCGGGGATGTGGAGAGAAAGGAACTCTTATCCACTGCTGGTGGGAATGCTGTCTAGTTCAACCTTTATGGAAAGCGATATGGAGATTCCTCCAAAAACTGGAAATCGAGCTCCCATACGATCCAGCTATACCACTCCTAGGAATATACCCTAGGAACACAAAAATACAATACAAAAACCCCTTCCTTACACCTATATTCATTGCAGCTCTATTTACCATAGCAAGACTCTGGAAACAACCAAGATGCCCTTCAACAGACGAATGGCTAAAGAAACTGTGGTACATATACACAATGGAATATTATGCAGCTGTCAGGAGAGATGAAGTCATGAAATTTTCCTATACATGGATGTACACGGATTCTATTATGCTGAGTGAAATAAGTCAGAGAGAGAGAGAAAAACGCAGAATGGTCTCACTCATCTATGGGTTTTAAGAAAAATGAAAGACACCCTTGTAATAATAATTTTCAGACACAAAAGAGAAAAGAGCTGGAAGTTCCAGCTCACCTCAGGAAGCTCACCACAAAGAGTGATGAGTTTAGTTAGAGAAATAACTACATTTTGAACTGTCCTAATATTGAGAATGTATGAGGGAAATGTTGAGCCTGTTTAGGGTACAGGCGGGGGTTGGGTGGGGAGGAGGGAGATTTGGGACTTGGGTGATGGGAATGTTGCACTGGTGATGGGTGGTGTTCCTTTTATGACTGAAACCCAAACACAATCATGTATGTAATCAAGGTGTTTAAATAAAAAAAAATTAAAAAAAAATAAATAAATAAAAAAAATAGTTCAGTAAAAAAAAATGTAAAAAAAAAAAAAAGTTAAGATAAAATTTTATCTCATAAAATTAAAGTGTGCTGGAGTGATAGCACAGCAGGTAGTGCCTTTGCCTTGCAAAAAAAAAAAAGAAATTGCTCCTGGCTTGGGGGAACCAAATGGGACGCAGGGGGATCAAACTGGGGTCCATCCTAGGCTAGCGCACACAAGGCAGATGCCTTACAGCTTTGCGCCACTGCTTCAGCCCCTGAATTTCTCTTTCTATCTACATTTTCAAATTTCATATCAGATAGTCACAAGAATAAATGCACTATTGGAGCTCAGGAATAATAAAACATCACGTTTATGAATATATCTCATATTTATAACATTTCTTTTATTTATTTTATTTTATTTTATCATTTTTATTTTGGGTCACACCCTGGAGTGTTCAGGATTTACTTCTGGCTCTATGCTAAGAAATCCCTCCTGCAAGGCTTGGGGGACCATATGGGATGCTGGGATTCGAACCACTGTCTTTCTGCATGCAAGGCAAAGGCCCTAACTCCATGCTATCTCTCGGGCCCAACTTTTAACCTTTCTGAAAAATAAAACATTTTGTATTTAACATAGAGTTTGGGATGTTACACTATTCCGATATGTAATTTTACATAATAAGTTTTGAGTGATAATAGATAATAGTATTATGTCAAAAATATAAATTTGATAGTTTTTTTCTCATTTTGTAACTTAAAAATAATCTCATTTTGTATCTTTAAAATAATATATGCTGAAAACCCTGATACATAAATTAAATATAAGGCTATGTGTGTTCCAGACCTTAGTATTTTAATACATTTAAATTACTTAGATGAATTAAGTCACTTTAAAAATTTATCACTCACTCTTCTGGGCATTATCTTATGTATCTTCATTAGTTTTACTCGGGTTTTGGAAGACTACCTTTAGTTAACCATTTTCTTTTTGGTTTAACTTTGGATGTAATACAGACCTCACAAACCCTGAAATGCATGCAGCAGATTTCCTGTTTAACAAATGGTGATGAAGAACAGCAGAGAGTGATGTGTCTATAGGATATAGAGAGTACATATTGCTATAAAAAGAACAAGACAAAAGGTCACTCAATGGCTATGTATTCATGCATTGTTTTGTGGAAGAGAGACTGACTCACTGAACTTAGAGCAGGGGAAATCCTGTGCTTTTCTCTGGAATTTTTTATTTAATACTGCTTATGAGAAGAAGGAACTTGATTGTTCTGCTAGAATTTTGGTCTTTTAATCTAGATGCAACTCGATAAATCACGTCATTCATTGAAACATATTCATATATTTTTCTCCTATTTTTTGGACAATATTGTTTGGCGTTTGGCATTTTATTTGCATACTTGCAAGCAATTTTATTTTAACATGGAACAAATTTAATAGGTCTACAAGGCACCATGTTTCCATAAAAAAATTAGTCCCAACTTGTAATCATGTTGGGAAAATTGCAAGTCAGTTAGTTTCCCACAACACTACTATCAATTGTTTAAAGCATCATGTACCTAAAACTATTTTCATAAATTTATGAAGGAAACATGTAAGATACGATATCTTTCTTACATGGATAAAGACTTAAAATCATTTATGTACCATGACTTTAGTGAAGAATTCACCACAATGTCTTTGAGAGGTTAAAGATGACATAGGTCCTAAATCAATTTGAATGGGGGTGGGATGAAGATGTCATACCTAAGTCATAAAACTAGAATCATAAAACTCATAGGATTAAAAGCATAAAATTATTTCATTTAGTCTTACATTTTCTGAGCAGAAGCTCTCATATATTCATAAAAACTTCAATTATTCTGAAATAATGAGTTTTTTAATAGTCAGAGTAACCTTTTCAGTCTGGCTCTTTGAATCTTTGGATTACAGACCATAGGTGGTGTTCCCACTAGTGATAGCAAAAACTATAACAGCCCAGAGGCACAAGCCCCAGTTATGTCCTCAAGAATAGCTGGAATAAGATTGGAATTTTCATTTTATTAATTAATTAATTTGCTTATTTAGGGCTTACTCCTGGCTGTTCTCAGGGATCACTCTTAGGAGTACTCAAGGGACCTATAAGCTAGAAAACTGATGGTGATTAAAAAAATTTTTTGCAGGTGGTAGGGTGTCTTGGGCCACAATGGTGGTCCTCAAGGATCATTCCTGGTATGTTTCAAGGTCCATCAGGAGAAATCAGAGATTGTACTCAGGTGCAATGCAAGACAAATAGTCAATCCACTATACTATCACTCTGACTCTAATTTCCATTTTGATTAGTAATTTTATTGATTTATGTATGCATGTAATGTTGCATGAAAATATTTAATATAAATGATTCTCTATCATGTACATATGTTGGTATAACATAGACACTGTTTTAACATCAAAGTAAATTTGAAGATTTGAAGATTTGTTTTGGTTTTGGGTCACACCCGATGGCTCTCAGGGGTTGCTCCTGGCAGACTCGGGGGATCATATGAGATGCTGGGATTCGAACCACCATCCTTCTGCATGCAAGGCAAAAGCTATCTCTCTGGCCCAGATTTGAAGATTTTAAGTTTGTCAGATATGATTTGAAATGTCAATTCTGCTCAGTTTAAAAGATATTTTACACATAAAAAAAAATCCCACAAGACTTTAATGTCAACTTTTTTTTTTAATGCCTTTAAAAAATAAATTGGTACAATTTGTTCTGTCGTTTGTATTTGAGCTCAGTTTCTGCAATTTCTATCCTGAGGTTAGAAGTTTATCTAACACCACTCAGGTCAAAATGCTAATAGTCTAATAATATGCTCAAATTTTCCACTACAGTCAGTATCCTGAAACATTTTTGGGTGTGTGTGTGACCCATAAATCACCTAGTTTTAAATTTTGTTTTATTTAGTAATTTGTTTAGTAATTTTTGTGATGCTGTGCTGGAATCCAGAGTCTCATTCATGCTAGTCAAGCGTTCTGCTATTGAGTTATATACCTGCCAAGAACCACCCGTTTAAAATGAATCCATATCGGGGTCGGAAAGATAGCACAGTAGTAGGGCTTTTGCCTTGCAGGCAGCCAATCCAGAAAGGATGGTAGTTCAAATCCTGGCATCCCATGTGGTGTCCCATGCCTGCCAGGAGTGATTTCTGAGCACAGAGCCAGGAGTAACCCCTGAGTGATGCCAGGTATGACACCCCCCCCCCAAATGAATCCATATCATGAATCATAAACACAATTTTGGGTATATTTCAGGTTTTAAAATCTCCCTTCTAGGAACTAAAGATAAAGACTAGTCAAATTATTTACTATAAACACATTAAACTACATTTATTATAGTCATGAAATAATTGAGTGCCATAATAACTGTGTGAGCGAGGGAGTTTTTCACCGTGCTTTTGCATTGTGTGTTTTTAGAGATGAGAAATAGTAAAGGTGTCAGGATGTTATTTGTCAGGATATGTTGAGAGAAAATTTCTAAATATTTATGTAAGCCCAAATATTTTAATAAAGTAGAATGGTAAGCACTTTACGCATGTATCAGTGTTCATATTTACAAATACTTTAGTAAAAAGGCAAAATTTAACATTCTTTTGTAGATTGAGTCAGTGATAATATGTAACTGAGTTCTGTGTTAGTTACATAAAGCAATTATTAAAAATATATGCAAGTTATTGAATTCACATTTAACATGGAAAAATAGAGATGTATGATTACCCTCATGTATATACAGAATACAGATGTCTAGCATATGTAGCTTGGAACTATTATTATTATGAGTGAGAACCAAGAAAATAAACTGGAAAATGGCCTGGATTTTGCTGTCCTGTTTTATGTTTGATTTACTTCCTATTCCCTAATGAGTAGTAATACAACCTACAAAAAATTCCATGGGATGTTTTATACCATTGTAACTGTGGGTTAATGACTGCTTTTATTCAAATATATTATTATTATTATTATTATTATTATTTTTGGTTTTTGGGCCACACCAGGGGTTACTCTTAGCTATCTGCTCAGGAATAGCTCCTGGCAGGTACGGGGGACCTTATGGGAAGCCACAATTTGAACCAACCACCTTAGGTCCTGAGTCAGCTGCTTGCAAGGCAAACACTGCTATCTCTCCAGCCCCCAAATATATTATATTTTAATTTATATTATATTAAAATATAAAATATTTGAAGTGCTTAACTACAATTGAAAGAAGCAAGGTCCATGTTTAGTCTTTCTCTCCCATTAGATCCTAACCATAAAAAATGACATAAGAAACAACTTGTTTTATTATAGACTGTTACAGAGAATAACTTTAAAAAAACTTTGAGAAGAGATCTAAAGAGTCTCTTTTGATTTTATTATTTATAGTTATATTATTTACATTTTATATTTCAGTTAACTGAGACTCCAAACAAAATAATTTTATCAAGGATCTATGATAGAGTATATTTTAATAATGATATTACCAAAATCCTTAAGCCCTAAGATTTGTGAAATTGAAATATTACATAGCAAGTCATATACTTATGTACAATAACAAAAGGAACAATTAAAAAATCATGACTTTTCCAGAAATAATTTGTTTTAAACATTTTAAGTTATTTTTATCTTTTTTTTTTTTTTTTTTTTTTGGTTTTTGGTTTTTGGGATACACCCTATGATGCTCAGGGGTTACTCCTGGTTATGACTTCAGAAATTGGACTGGCTCTTGATGGGAAGCTCACCACAGAAAGTGGTGAGTTTAGTTAGAGAGATGACTACATTAACTATAGTGACAATGTTAATGAGTGAGAAAAGTAGAATGCCTGTCTCGAATACAGGCAGGGGGTGGGGAAGGAGGGAGATGGGGCATTGGTGGTGGGAACATTACACTGGTGAAGGGGCGTGTTCTTTTTAATACTGAAACCCAACTACACTCATGTATGTAATTATGGTGCTTAAATAAAGAAAAAAAATAAATCGTTCCTGGCTTGGGGGGCCATATGGGACACCAGGATACAAGTCACAGCCCATCCTGGATCGGCTGTTTGCAAGGCAAACACCCTATTATTGGCCCTATTTTTACATTTTTTGTGTCACATTTTAAGTAACTTTTTTAGCATTGCTTATTTATTTATTTATTTATTTATTTATTTATTTATTTATTTATTTATTTATTTATTTGAGCTCAGAAATTGCTCCTGGTAGGCTCAAGGGACCATATGGGATACAGGGGATTGAACTCAGGTCCATCTCTGGTTGGCCCTGTGCAAGGCAAATGTCCTACTGCTGAGCTATTATTCCAGCCCTAGCATTGCTTATTTAGATAGGTACCTTAAAATATTTTTATTTTATATTTAAATTTTATTTATTTATTTATTTAAAAAAAATGTATTACATAGTTGACATAAATGATCATAATAAATTTGTTTCAAGATTACAGAAAGCAAAGTTATTAAGAAATAGAAAGAGAATAGAGAATTAAAAAATAAAGTGAAAAAAGGGGGAGAGAGTTAATTAGTAATCATATTTGTGAAAATTGTTCTATCTCCATTAAAGTCATTAATACAATAGCCAAAAGTTTACTGTGCTCCCCCTTTTATTCTTTAGATATGAGATACCCTAAAAAAAGAAGATTGGGGGGCAGTTGTCGTTTGCATAGGCACAGCAAAATATGGAAGACATTGGAAAGAGAGACAGACCTTTGACCTAAAGAAACAGGAGATCTTACACCTAGAGTATAAGACCAACTCAAGGCTCCAGGCACACTAGGTTGTCCAACTCCCTAGTCATTCTCCGTGGTCAGCTCTTCAATCTCACAGTTGTTGCTGTCAGGTTTCTGTAGTTAAGATCCTGGTTTCTGTACAGGTTGTATATGAAACCGGGTGGTGTGTGGTGTCTTCTGGTTCTTTCTCACCATCAATTAGCAGTGCAGAGAATCTTGCCCTAAAAGCAGACTCTTGCTGTTGCCTGGTTTTCAGGGTGGCATAAGGACTGTCTTTGGAGTAAGTCAGTAGTGGGGCCTTCCTTGATAGAATTTATGTTTCTGGTGCTGGTGTGGGAAACTATGTTTGTTTCTGTAGGTGGTATCCTTGCTTCAGGGGTGAATGGTTAATGTCCAATCCACTGGAGTCTAAGCCAGTTCAGTATGCCAAATGTTTAGTGTATAAGGCTCCACTGCAGTATAAAAACATTTGTGTTCCATCTCTGTTAGATAAGAACTTGTTTGCATCTGTTAACTTTTCCCATTTTAATGTGCCTATGCCAAAAGGGACAATACCACAGGGAATTACTATTGCATGTAGGGGGCCAATGTGTCAAGACCAACAGTCCCCATAGCCTTTTGTTTATATGAATTCTGAACAGAGATTTGTCTACTAGTATACTGAATTGAATGGAACTTTAGAATAGGGGAATTGCCACTACATGAGAAGATATTCAATAATAGTTATACCTATTAAAGGAATGTATCTAAAAGAAATGTTCAAAGGAAATGTATATGTCCCGTTTAAATCTTTTGAAATAGGCGGGGAAGGGGTAAGATCTGGAGCACAGCTTCAACCTGTGATTTGGTTTTGTGGAGTTTAGGGAAGATGGCTCCCAACAGTCCCATATCGGGAAGTGTCCTCAAGCAGAGAATTTCTTGGGAACCAAATCTGGTAGCAAGCAAAGGTCCACTGTAAAGGGAGGTGAAGGGAGAGGGGCCATCAAGAGCAAAACAGTAGCAGCAGACTGTGGCTTCTTCTCATGCTGAGAGTCTATCTTTTCATTTTGGGAGTTGGTTGGCATGTGGCTGGGCTGGGGAGAATGTTCTGTTTCATGAGGAGTTAAAGACTGAGAATTCAAAAAAGGTTAAATCTAGAGAAATAACATGAAGTGTTTGAAAAGGGTTTGTTAGAAAAAAAAAAGGAAGGAGCAAGGGTTATTTATGATAGAGGGGACAACACTAAACTACATAGACAGTATATCTATTATGGATGGAGATTAGACTGACATTGGTATGGTGTACACAGACACTCATGTGCCTATATTGGTAACCAGTGGATATATTCATGAATTACATTTGAAAAGATTTCCCAGGTGATATGGGACTTGAAGAGAAGAAGAGATAAGGAGAAAAAAAAGAAGTAAAGTTGTGAGTCTGCTGTGAAAGGTTTTCCTCCCCCCCCCTTCTTTTTCTTTTAGACCTATGTTTGGTAAGTGTAAACTATATTGAAGAAAGGTGCCTGGGGAGACTATATCATGAAATTGATACATCTATTGCAGATGAACATTAGACAGTCATTAGTATGGTGAACATATAGACTCATGTAATTGAACCAATGGTTACAGTTAAAAAGCAAACCCAGTTGAGATGGGACATAGAGAGAGAGAGGGAGAGACAGACATAAAAGAGAAAGGGGGAGAGAGAGAAGGGGAGAGAGAGACATAAGAGAGAGAAAGGGTCCAATCCTGAGTGGTGATGGTAAACTTTACTGGATAAAGGCTACCTGGGATAGATCGTATATAAAGCATTCTAAAAATACGTGATATGATAATGAGCACTAAATAGGGAAGATATACCATGTATTATAGTCCAGTCGGTCTTGGCATTCTGTTTCTTTTCCTAGAGGCTACCTATAATTATAAGCATTATGGTATCATGGTGGACTAACAAAAGTTTTCATTTTGGGAAAAAAGGACTTATGCGTAGGAGGGAAAAGCTCTCAAGTAAGGCCTGTGAAGGACTCAGGCCTGGGGTCTTACAGCCAGGT
This sequence comes from Suncus etruscus, assembly GCF_024139225.1. Taxonomy (NCBI): domain Eukaryota; kingdom Metazoa; phylum Chordata; class Mammalia; order Eulipotyphla; family Soricidae; genus Suncus; species Suncus etruscus. Next base: position 148,766,282 of record NC_064851.1, on the reverse strand, counting down.
CTGCTAACCAGGCAGGGTTTGTGAGGTTCCCAGATGATGTATCAATGGATTCAAATAGATTCCATGGATCAAATAGATCAATGGATTCAAATGGCAGTGACACTGGAAACCTGGGACCCGTCCACTTAAAATATTTTTAAATACAAACTGAACTTTAGTGCTGGAAACTTTTTCTAAATAAGAATGATAAGCCATCAAATGGGACTATTTGGTTACTATATGAATCCAGGAGAAATTATTGTCATCTGTGTTTCTTAAATATAGTACTAGAAAGTCATTAAATTTCTAAGCAAACAGAAAAGCAAACCAGTACAAAGGCACCAAAATACTTCCACTCCATGGTAAAAAGGGACACTAGGTGAAGTATAATTAAAAGCAATGTACTTGGTTGCCTTTGTGGTCTAAATATAAATTCCTTGAAAGGTCTCCTTTCTGGAAAGATTTTACCGTCTCCAAAATTTTTCCTAACAGACTATTTTAACAATGAACAGTTCATGAGGTCTGTTTGTGATGACTCCGGACCTTTTTCTAAAATCCAGAATTATATATTTGGAAAATGTAAGTGGTACAAATATATCATGTGTAAGTAATTTATATATAAGATGATTCCTAATACCCCCAAAGAAAAATGTGAACATACTATGTAACAGAGAATATACAAATAAAATATGTAAATAGATAGTAAATGCTCTGGCAGAGTACTACATCTCACTAGCAATCAAACAGAAAAAGGAATGTTAAAATAACAATTTTTAAGTACTTTGCTTTAAGACAAGTAAAGAAAAAAAATTAATCTCCATTTTAAGTCTTTATCACTTACAATAACAACCAAACAGCAATTTTATGATTAATTATGAATACTTGTAAAAGTTTGAATATGGAGGGTGTCCACCACCTGGCTTTGAAGATCTGAGGCATGAAAATCAATCAGAAGATGTTGAATAGAAGATTTTTTTCCAGAAGGAGGTACATTAAGCCCAGGAAAAGGTACATTGGAGGAGGGAGTCCAGAAGTAGGGGTGAGTGTAGATTGCAGAGTCACTAAATAATCACAAAAAAGACATTTAGAATATAGTAACTATTTCTGTGATGGAGTATTGAGTTAAAAGTTGGAAATAATTAGGATTAGATTGGAAACAACTCAGAAATTGTTGGAAACAACTGAGAAACTACCCTCCCCCCAAGCCAGGGGCAACTTCTGAGCACTTAGCCAGGAGTAACCCCTGAGCATCAAACAGGTGTGGCCTGAAAACAAACAAACAAACAAACAAAAAAGATTCAAAATGTGTTTGTTATTTTTGTCTTGATTTGGGTGAAAAAAATTTGGTCACTTGTAGTTGTGATGACCTAGGGACATCCATCAAAGTATGTTTAGTATGTCATGTTAATGGTATAATATTCAACTCTGTGAAAATATTATTGCTAGTTAGTCATCTAAAGAAATTCGAATGAGGGTCTGGGCAATAGCACGGAGGGTGTTTAACTTGCACATAGTCGACCTGGGTTCAATCTGCATATGAGCCTGCCAGGAATGATTACTGAGTGCAGAGTCTAGTAATTCTTAGGGCAGCCATGTGTGACCCCAATTTAAAAAAAAAATAGAAAAACTAGAAGAGGGGATGAAAAAATTAATTAATGCAAGAAAAATAAATGCACCATGAAAGTATAGTAAAGGAATAAGAAGAGTAATAAAAGAAAAATGGAAAGTTCAATGGTATTGAAACAGATATAAAGTTTTATGAGGTAGATGGATTTAAGGGTCTAAACATTTACTGGTATCAAGGTTACATGATTTAAAAAGAAACTCTTTTGGACAGAACAATTGCTTTAATAAAGTGGTTAGACTAAAAGTCAGAATATAGAAGTTATATGTGGAGAAGAAGCTAAATAAAGGTGCTATATATAATTTCAGTGAGAAATAATCATGATAAGAAAATGTAAAAGTAAATTACAGCCACACAACAAAATCAAATTAAAAGGTGTATTTTAGAACATGGGATTCTTGGGACATGGTAAAACTTTTACACTTGAGGTTAAATGTCTGTATATTTTGAAATTCATATTTTAAACTGGAAGGTGCTAAGTCTGATTCCAATAATTTACTCCAATGTTTGTTATTTAAATAATAAGTTTCAGTGTCCCACCCATCCAATCCTGCCTTACTGCCATACCACGTTGGTAAACTCAGTTCTGTAGACCAATTCACAGGTTCTGTTAGATCAGACCATAGTAGAAGGATAGAACACTGGTGATGGGTGTGCTATCTATTATAGTGTTGTATGCATGAAACTATCTTTGACTGTATTACAAATCATGATGATTCCAAAATCTAATAAAATTTGTTTTATGTATAAATTTTACATTAATAAAAGGAAGATGCCAATATCTTCTTTATGTTCAAATTCATTTAAAAGGCACTAGCAAAAACCCACTTCTAATTGTTTAGAAACAGTATCTTCAGAGCCCACTTACATCCTGTTTAAACTGTGTGAACAGAGTAAAAACAGATGTGTGATGACCTTCTCCAAACCTACACACAGGCAGAAGATTATAACATACTGTTTAAATACAACTCATGTGTCACTAATATGAGCCCTCATTTTCCATGATGCACCTAAAGATCTGGGGCCGAGCCAGATGCAAAAGCTTCAGGCTGTTAGGTTCTGTGGACAACAGTAAAACAGGAAGTGGTCACTGTAATATTGAAATGCTTCACTTTAAAGTTTAAACTCTCTCAGATAAATCTACAATTTCATTTGAAACCTTTTAATTTTTATTTTAGTGAAAAAAAATTAGAGATGGGTTCCTGAAAGTTACTCTATGTGAAATTGAAAAGACAAAAACAGAAGACGATTTTGTTTGTTTCAACTTGAATCAAATAATAGACTCCTGTTACTTTCTTTGTATTTTATTTTTGTAAATTCAGTTTTGACTTTTTAAATATTTATTTCCACTGTTTATTTTAGAGCATCTTAAACATGTTTTTATTTTGTCTTCTGTCACATATACGTATACATGCCTATGACATGTGCTTATACTGTAAAGTGCTCTGCTCAGTTTTAAAGATCCCCAATGTTTTATTTATTACCTTTAGTTACAATTCATCAAGTATTAATTAAATACTGACACCAAATAAATCACTTATACTTAATTTATTTTGAAAATAGTTATATGTATATTGCCTTTTAAAAAATAATAGCGTCCATGTTTAAAGATGTAAAAGTAAGTAAATTTATTAGATTCAATCTTCAATATGACCTAGATTAATCATTTAGTATCTACTATGCATATTGATATAGATATATTTATAATTTTTAAATTGAAGTTATACATATTTCATGAAGTATTTCTTCAACTAATTACTTAATAATTTTTCTTGTTATTATTTATGTTATATCTATAATTAGAAATACAGAAATATATTTCTATTCTCTTCATGACATTATATTAAATTACCTATTGTATTCAAAATTCAGGGAAAAACTTTATACATAGTTGTTTTTCTTTTCAATGATTACTGTTTGTAAGTAGGTCAACAATTCCTTTTTTGAGATACTTCTACTTCATTTTCAAAAATGAGTCAAGAAGGTTTAAAAGTGACTTGTAACATAAGACCTTTTATGGAAAATAGACTGGGTATTTATATGGATAGATGAAATCAAGACAAAATTCCACTGGGAAAACTACAAAATATCTCAAAATAACATGATATTAGTTGTGTATTGAAGGATAAAATAGAACTTGTTTTGTTTTGGATCACACTTTGTGAATTCTGGTCCAGGGTGCCAAGGATCAAAATGCCAAGGCCATTTGTGAAGCCAGCACCCTACCCACTGTAATATTGCCCTACTCCCCTAGGATTGGACTTTTATTTGTAAATTTAATGTATATTATAAACAGATATTAACTTATAGAGAATTACAGCCAAAGTTTATATGTAGTTATAAAATACTGTGGAAAGCTGTGTTAAAATAAATCGAACTGAATTGAATGTTAAAACCAGCAAACAGTTCTTTGCAGAAGATTTAAAATATAGAGAATGTTTTCTTTATCTTGTTCTTTTAATCAAAGCCTAATATAACAGCAGACTGCATTCTTAACCAGAAACCTTTGTTTAGATTTGCAGATACAATAAATTATGCCTCAGAAGACCCGTGAAAAAGGGCAGTTACTGAGCACATTTGCATCAACCAGTTTTCTAATGTCTTTTTCTAAAAATTGATTTTTTATTATTTTCTTATTAAAACTGCTTATTGTAACAAAGTGGTTGAGATGGCTATTAGTATAATGAGCACTTTAATTTGCTGTAAATAAAGCTCTACTTGTAATAAGACTAGTTTTTTGATTGACTAAACCATTTGGTTTGAATGAAATTATACCTTCATTAAAATGCTATTTTATCAAAAAACTAAAAATAACCTTAGTCACTGTTTCTTTTGAAGTGCAGAATCTTCGTAGTTTGATGTAATCTCATTTGTTTATCTCTGCTTCCACTTGCTTGAACAGGGGGTTTCTTTGTAGAAGATGCCTATAGACTCAATGTCATGGAGTTTATCCTACATTTTCTTCTATATACCTTATAGTTTCAGGTTTGATATCAAGGTTTTAATTCATTTTGATTTGACCTTTGTGCATGGTGTTAGATAGAGGTCCAACTTTGCTTTTTTGCATGTGACCGACTAGTTGTCACACCACCACTTGTTGAAGATGCTTTCCTTGCTTGATTTTGCATTTCTTGCCCCTTTGTCAAAGATTAATTGATCGTATGTCTGGGGAATATTATCTGAATGCTCAAGTATATTCCATGGATCTGAAAGTCTATCTTTATTCCAATACCATGATGTCTTAATGATTATTGCTTGTAGTATAATTTAAAATTGAGGAAATTGATGCCTCACATCTTTCATTTTTTTCTTTAGGGTTGCTTTAGCTATTCTTGGGCATTTATTGTTCCAATAAATAGTTTGATCCACTTCTTTGAAGAATCCCTTAGAGGGACTGCATTAAATATGTACAATGCTTTTGGAAATATTGCCATTTTAATGAATAAGTTAATCCTCCCAATCTATGACCAGGTTATATATTTCAATTTTTTATGTCCTCTTTTATTTCTTGGAGCAATTAATAGTTTTCTTTGTATAGGCCCTTCATTTTTTTAGTTAAGTTGATGCCAAGGTATTTTAATTTCTGTGGCTTTATTACTGTGAATGAAATTGTTTTTTTAATGTTTTTTCTCTATCATTATTTGCATATAAGAAGGCCATTGATTTTTGTGCATTAGTTTTGTAGCCTGCACTTTGCTATATAAAACTATTGTTTCTAGGAGCTTTTTGGTAGAGTCTTTAAGATTTTTTTAAGTAAAGTATCATTCATATCATTTGCAAACACTTAAGAGTTTTACTTCTCTCTTTCCTACCTGGATGCCCTTGATATCTTTTACTTGTCTAATTGCTATGGCAAGTACTTCCAGTACTATATTGAATAGGAAGAAGCAAGAGAAAGCAGCTTTGCCTTGTGCCAGATCTTAGGGGAAAGGCTTTTCGTTTTTTTCCATTGAATATAATACTGTCACGGGCTTGTGATAAATGGCGTTGACTATATTGAGAACAGTTCCTTCCATTCTCATCTTCTTAAGAGTTTTTATTATGAATGGAGGTTGTACCTTAACAAATGCTTTCTCTGCATCACTTGGTATGGTCACATGTTTTTTAATTTTTCTTTTGTTGATGTGGTATAATATGTTGATTGAGTTGCATTGTTGAACAATTCTTGCATCTCCTGAATGAATCCTACTTTGTCAAGTTATATAACTTTTTTGATGAGGCATTGGATTCTATTTGCTAGCACTTTGTTGAGAATCTTTTCATCTGTGTTCATCAAGAATATTGGTCTATAGTTCTCACTTTTGGTGAGAGTTCTGTATGACTTTTGTTTCAGGGTGTTATTAGCTTCATAAAAATTATTTGGTATGTTTCTTTTTCTTCAATTTTCTGGAAGAGATCTAAAAGTATAAGCAGTAGGTCTTGTTAAAGTTTTGAAAGAATTTGTTAGTGAATTTATCAGGAAAGACATTTGATTACCATTTCAATTTCCTCAATGGTGATGGGTCTATTCAGAAATGCTAGAACATCTTGGTTTAACCTGGGGAAATTAAGAGTCCAAGAATCTATCCATTTATTTCAGGTTCTCATGTTTTGTGGCATAGATTCTCAAAGTAGTTTCTGATTATCCTTTAAATATCTGTACTATCTGTAGTAGTCTGTTTTTATTTCTGATTCCATTTACCATTTATTAAGTTTCTCCCTCTTCCTTTTGTTGTGAGCTTTGCTAGTGCATTATTGATCTTGTTTATTTTTTCAAGCAAGCAACTCTTGCTTTCATTGACCTTTTAGATTGGTTTTTGGATTTCCCATTGATTGATTTCTGTTCTAAGCTTTGTTGTTTTATTCCATCTTCCTATTTTTGATTTATTTTATTGATCACTTCCCAGTTTTGTAATCTGTGACATTAAATTATTTATATAGGCACCATTTTAATACCTGGTGAATGCTTTCAAAGTTATACTTCAAAGGAAATAATGACTAAGGTAAAAAGGTCACCCACAGAATGGAAGAAACTATTCACACAACACCTATCACATAAGGGGCTAATATTTAATATATACAAGGTACTGACAGAACCTAACAAGAAAAAAAAACATCTAACCCCATCAAAAATGGGGAGAAGAAATAAACAGACATTTACTCAACAAAAAAAGAAATACAGATGATCAATGAGCACATGAAAAAAAAATCTGCATCACTAATCATCAGGGAGATGAAAATCAAAAGAATGAGATAGCATCTCACACTAAAGAGACTGGCACACATTGCAAAAATTAAGAACAATCACTGCTGGCTTGGATGCGGGGAGAAAGAAACTCTCATTCACTGTTGGTGGGAATGCATACAGATCCAGGCTTTTTTTTTTAAAACAATATGGTTATTTCTTAAAAATACTGGACATCATGCTTTCATATCATCCAGCAATACTACTCCTACACAACAAAAACACTCCCAGGACAACAAAAACACAATAAATAATGCCCTTTTCTCTCCTATGTTCTCAGCAACTCTATTTACAATTTCCAGAATCTGGAAACAACCCAGATGCCCAACAACAGGTAAGTGGCTAAAGAAATAGTACTACATCTATACAATGGAATACTATGCAGTTGTTAGAAAAAAAATGAATTTGCCTGTACATGAATGAATATGAAGACTATCATGTTACGTGAAAGAAGCTAGAGGGAGAGAGATAAACATAGAATAGTCTCACTAATATGTGGAATTTACGAAAAATAAAAGAGTATAATAATAATACTCAGAAACAATAGAGATGAGGGCTGGAAAGACTGGTTTATTATGTGAAGCTTATTACAGAGTGGTAAGTGCAGTTAGAGAAATAATTACAATAGAATCTACCTTGTCAATGATAGAGATATACAGTACCTGTCTTGAAGACAGGCAGGAGATGGGGGAGGAGGAAAATGGGACAATGTTGGCAGGAAATTTGTACTGGTAAAGGGTGGTGTGCATTTTATGGCTGAACCCAATTATGAACATGTTTGTAACTATGCTACTTAAATAAATAAATTAAATGAAATATATTAAAATAAGATATAAATTTAAACAATTAAAATAAAATATAAGAGAAATGTACTAAAATTACTTTGGCTATTCAAATAAATTTTTGTGAAAACAAATAATATAATGATGTAATTATGAAAGCAATTATTTATTAAGTGAAGAATTCCCTGGTCCTAATTTTGATGTCTGTAACTAGATTAATAATTTTCAGTAGTTATAAATTGTATCATTCTTAGCTGAGTCTTTGCACTAATTTGTTACTCATCATGCCTTATAAGTGTCTAATATTTTAAACTGAATCTAATGTTTGTTTAGCCTTTTGCTTCGCCATCATCTTGGTAAATGCTTCCTCTCTAAAAGATACTTATGCTTTAATAAGGGAAATCTGAACACTTTAATATTGGCAAATTCTGCCAAGTAGAAGATACTTGGCATCATAGAAGATTTTCAAAAAATTATATATCACAACTTTTAAAATGAATTTTTAATAACTTCTGGTACATTTATTTTTCTAGTTTAAAATAAAGCTAATTTTCATTCCACAGCCACATGCACTGTCAGAGACTAAGTTTATAAATATTGAGGTTTAGGATGGTCTTTTGATAAGTGAAGAAGCAATAACAATAGCAATAAATGTGCTTAAGCTTATCTTACAATTTTGTTATATTCCTAATTAAAAGCTGCAAAACAGATAGGACACACAAGACATCAAGAAACGTGTGAATGCATTTGTCAGATCATTACAACCATAAGTGTTAGGGCATAATAAAAACACCATATCGTGATGGTAAATTCTTCATAAAAGCCTTAATAGTACTATTTACTAAATAAAGAAAACTGTGTGTATATCCTCGAAATCATACATAGCAGGGGTTGGAGCATAAGTGAAATTTTTCACATACCTCTCAATTCTTTGGACATTCTCAAATGAGAATTAGATAGGTTGGTAGAAGAAAATAATAAATATAGTAATATGTGAAAGAGTGAAAATTATTAAATCTGTTCTAATTTCAATTGAGAGAGCAGGTTTTGGTGCTCACTTTGGCAGCACATATACTAAAATTGGAATGATACAGAGAAGATTAACATGGCCCCTGTGCAAGGAGAGAGCAGGTTTCGGATCATAAACAAAAGAATGAACTGTAGAAAAAAATCAGAAACGGAAATCAAGTCTTGAACACAAGAAAGATACAGTCACACAGCAATATTAGAGCAGATATGTGGAGAAGAATGACCCCTGAAGGATTGGAAATGATTCAGCCAGAGCTAAAGATCTAATAAGAAAGAAAAAAAAAACGATGTAGGGATGAATGAGAAACGTGTGAACTCAAAGTCTCGTTTCCTTAACAATTCCCTAGCATGAAAAATGATAGCTTCAATCAAAAAACTCTAAAAGGAACCCTATAAAAATGTCAAGAGGCCTATATTCCATCTGCAAGTTATGCACTACCCTCAGGATGTGCAACATCTCCTTTTATTTTTATTGCACTCTTCAGCTACAGTCATCTGTACACCAATTTAGGGCTTGTAGTTTCTTTTAAAACGTTTTCTTTTGGGGCCGGAGAGGTGGCGCTAGAGGTAAGGCAGCTGCCTTGCAAGTGCTAGCCTAGAATGGAAAGGTTCGATCCCCTAGCGTCCCATATGGTCCTCCAAGCGGGCATGATTTCTGAGCGCATAGCCAGGAGTAACCCCTGAGCGTCAAATGGGTGTGGCCAAATTTTTTCTTTTTTAGAAAAGAGAAAGTAATATTCTAATCTGTGGTTCATTTAGTTCGTTTCATGGATTCTTTTAGTTTCTTGAACATCCTCCAAATTTCTTCTCTAAAGTTTCTCAGAGAGGCCATGTAAATAGCTGGTACTTGTTGGGCCTTCAGATCCATCATCTTCATTCTCTAAGCATGGTGGCGTTCTGTGATGCTTTCCCCTAGCATCCTTTTCAGTGTTTTTTTTCTATGTGTTGTGTTGTGTTAGTGTACACTGAGTAGAGGATAAGCACTGATTTCCACTTTGCTCCGGAGACTGCTGTTGTGTTTTTGCGTGAGTGGTGTCTATGCTGGGTTGGCCTTTTAGGGAGAAGGCACTCACCTCCACATTTTTCAGGGTTTCTGCCGGCAAAATTTTATTTCATTTTATTGAAATCATTGTGATTTACAAAATCCTAGTTGAGTTTCAGACATATAATGAATCAGGGCCAATCTCACTACCAGTATATGTTCCCAGAATATATCACCACACGGCCTTCCAGCCTGCCAGTATAACAGGCCCATGTTGACTTTGGCTTATATATTTAGTTCTGCCCTTTTTTAATCTCCACCAATGCACCTGAGAAAATTGGCCCCTGGACCCCCATCCTTTCATTCTTTTTTCCTTCTCCTTGATATATACTCTGGAAGAAAATGTGTTCAAGACAATTCCCATTTATACCATTGAATTTCTTCATGCAGTTATTCTAAATAAATGTATAGGTGATATAATTCTTTATCCTCCTTCTTCTGGCTTACTTCATTGAACAAAATATCTTCCAGGTATATCTATGTTAAGGCAAGTTGTAAATTGACTTTTGGCCAATTCTAGGAATTTAACAACAGGGTTGAACTATGGGGAATCTAGAGTGTCTTGGAAACATTTGATTATGTTAGCTTGCATAACACAGCTGATTGTGCTAGCAGAGATGATTTTAGTATGGCAGGCTACTGAAATAGAGACTTAAACTAGGCATCTATTTACTTATTAGTTTTGTTAGATCACTTCACTTCCTTATTTTGTTTCCTTATACAATACAGAAAAGTGAAATAACCATTAAAGTGTCCTCCTCTGTCTGAATCATTCTCAGCACAAACACTTCACTTACATGCAAATTGCATAAAACTGCCTGATTTCGGTTTTTCATTGTTGTATTCAACTCAATTCAATTTTAATTCAATTTTATATATTAAAATAAATATATGATAAAATATTTGTTGAAATAAAGCATAATTGGTCTTTTTTCTTATAACCTGTCAAATTCTGCTTTTAATACTTAACCTGTCAAATTCTGCTTTCAAGACTTAATCATCCCAACTAGAACCACAAAGTTGTGGGAAAATTTTCTACTGAGCCCTACTAATGTTGAGTCTAAAGTTTGGTCTTTTGTTCTGATTGAAAGTAGTGAGGAAGAATGAATAGAAAGTATGTGACAACAAATTAAATGGTCATAAAGGCTATTCATAAATATCCAATTATTCTCCCTTCCTTGAATTTTATATAATATGTAAAATTCATATATGTAAAATTTAGAGAAGGGAGCCCTAGTAAATTATACTAGGAAGTACAGGCATGAGGACCCTTGAAATGTAGGATGTATTTGAGTATCCTAGCAAATCTTCCATCAGAACATGGCTGGTCTCCCTGAGAAGAGTGGCTTCAATGTAGAAACAAAGATCATTGTCCTCTAATCCCAGACCTCCTGACTCAAGCATTACAGGAATGGATACTGAGGGATTAATTCAATAATTATGCATTTACCCAAAGTTGTGCAAACTAATATTAAACCACTAAAGTTAGATACAAAAATTTCTGTTTGCAGTTGGGCTTAGAACAAAACAGTAAAATCCATACAGATAAAACACATTTTAACCAGCAAGATAAGAACCTATGCAAATAGGGTCAAGAGATTAACCTGAAACACAGTTAAAATGCAGGAGGTTCTGAAAAACAGTTTTTCCTCAATTGAGCTTCCTCTGGGCTTGTGTTTTCAATCTCCATCTACTTTTTCTGTTTAGGCTGCCAATATCATCAGGAACAGAAAGTGTTTTAGTTCCAGAGCCGTAATCTGAGTTGGGAGAACACATTTTTCAGCCTGCTGCCAGCCCTTTCCACTTTCTCTTTGGCTTCTTCCCAGTCAGTGACCCCATCAGGTTAAAAGACCCAGGTCCTTGCACAAAACACCTTTGGTAGAAGAAAGGTCAGGTGCCTCGGCCTCTGGGAGGCAGCTCAAAGTCTTCAGCTCTCTCCCTTCACTGTTTACTTTTGTCCCACCTGAATGAGTTTCCTCCATGTTCAGAACAGGCACCATATGCACCTATGTTCTGGGCTTCACACTCTCAGCCTGGCTCAAGAAGGCTGCGACTAACCACCAGAGGGTTGAGGCACTCACTATCACTGAGGCCTTCTTGGGTTCTTGGGTTTTGTGTCCATATTCAAGGGACAGTTGTTAATTAAATATAAAAATTATATGAAGCATAAAGTTCACGTGTTGGATGAGGCCTCCTCAGGCACTGCACATCTAGTCCTTTCGGCCAGCAGGTCTGAAGAAACGGGGTAACAGCGGAGAAATAATTCACAAGCAAAGTTTCATCTGAGTCAGATCATAGTATTCCATGGCTTTTTCTCTTCCATGAGTCTTTCTGCTATCTTTTTTCTTTGCTTAGCTGCTTCTCATAGAGAAGCCTCACCCCAGCCAGATTCTATTCTTTATTCAAACCAGCCTGCCCATTCCAGATGTGGGTGGGTCTGATTATCCAGGTGGACTTAACATCTCAAATGCTTAAGGAAAGGATTTTGGGAGAGGGTTACATACAATGCACATCATCAAAATAAACACAAAGATAAATATAGATGAGGACAGCTTATCCCTGGTTTCACCCTCCACCCTCATCAACAATCTTATGTTTACTTTGTTTATGTTTGCAAATAAAATGGAATGTGTCTCAGAGGAGAGCCTATCAGGAGATGTTACTGTTCACTCTGACATTTGTAAATTATCTTTTCATCCCTAACCTTTTCTCATAAAACTCTTCTCATGGTACCCTTTACACAAAGTGAATCTTTGAGTACTTGAAAGCCACCAATTTTCAGGTTGCTAAAACTTGAATAAAAATATTTTTATCTTCAGTAAAAAGGTACAAGGATTAAAGCACTTGCCTTGAATGCCTCCAGCTGCTTTTAGGTCCCAGGCTCTGTGTAAAGTCTCCTGAGTACCACCAACAGTGACCTCTGAGCACATAGCCGGAAGTAAACTCTGAGCACTGCTGGTTGTGCCTTTTAATTGCATTATTTTTTCTCCAAAAAAAGCCGAAAGCAATATGCACAAAAACTATTTTCATTAAACCTTTGCTCTCAACTAATTGCTTTTTTGTTATGAGTACCAAAGTTAGGTTTAATAAATCTGGGTAAAAATATTCTGGTCATAGTTTGTGCTGAAGGTCACATACTTTTTTCTCAAGGTTAAAATTCACACATATGCTCAGTCACCCAAAGTCATACTTCCTGGCACTGGTGCTCACATATAATTTTAGGTAGAGAACTCTGACAAGTTCACAGGAGACCTACGGACCACTCACAGCTCTACTTAACCCACTTTTGATAATTTTGTGTAATTTATAATTCCCTGATTGGGCTATTGAGGCAGTATTATTTAGATTTAGAAGTTCTTCCATCAATCTACAGCTGATATTGCTTCTAGACAGGACAGGGGACCATGAGGCTTCAGGGTCAGTATGAAAATGATGGAGGGAAGTGGTTACCCTGTATGAGGACTAATACTGAAAGGAGGCAAAGTGATATATATGCATGATGCTCTACTAGTAATAATATTGTAAACCACAGTACCTGAAAGTAAGGGTTGGAGGAAAGGAAAATGTAACAGAAAATTGTGCCTACTAGAGAAGCAGACTTAGGGACACTCTGGACATTAATGGACGTAAGTATACACTGGTGATTGTTATTGGAACATTGTACTTCTGCAGCCCACTGAAGAATAAATTTGTAGGGACCAGAGTGATAGCACAGTGATCAGACAGTGACCAACCCTGGACAGAACCAGGTTCAATCACTGGCATCCCATATGGTCCCCCGAGCCTGCCAGGAGCAATTTCTGAGAGCAGAGCCAGGAGTAAACTTCGAGTGCCACTGGGTGTGTCCCCACCCCCCAAAAAAGGAAGAATTTTGTCATTCATGGTGGTTCAATAATTTAAAAAACTGTTGCCTAGGTCAGGAAGTCATGCAAGACATATGCTCTACTGACTTGAGTAGGAATGGGAATGGAGCTATCACCATAAATCTTTATTATCTTTTGTATTGTAAAGCATATGAAGGATACACCTTTGAGATGCATACAGACACTCAGGTGTGGTACTCCTGGAAATTGCATGTGATGTCACGAATCATATATTGCAGAGCAGCTAGGAACAAACAACAAAGCTACCAGAATTAGGCTTAGTATATATGATCATATTCAGGATTTTACTTCATGGTTCTAGGTTTGAAAAAGGTAAGTTCCTATCCTTCATTATCCAGGTTCTTCACTCTTGCATTTGAAACTGTACTTACTGTGATTAGACTATGATGATTACTTATTGTGATTACCTGATAATTATGCATATTTACCTTGAAATCCAATTGCACAGAGCCCTGTAGATATAAAGATTATGCAAACCTCTTGCTAAAGAAAAATTTTGACTTCATTTAGAACAAAGTTATTAAATTACCAATAAGGTAAAAAAGCCCTCATCTAGATCTATATGTACAAATTTTATTTGACATGTACTAAACTTTGTACATCCACATACTCTGGTTCCTCAAAATCTTTTTTTGTTTGTTTATTTCCTCAAAATCTTTTAAATTTCACAAGATTTTCATTCCATTAGCAAACAACTATCTATCTAAATGTCTGTAAAAATAACAAAATATAACTATTTAAATACTTGCATTTAATTAACACTACATCTCAGGCACTGCACCATGCAGTGTATGTGTGCTGTGCTTTAATTCAATAGCATTTTAAAAGCAGTACTAGTATTATTAAGCAGGGGTCTCAAAGTCAATTTACCTGGGGACCGCAGGAGGCAAAGTCGGGATGATCCTTGAGTGCAAAGTCAGTAGTAAGCCTTGAACATTGGGGGGTGTGACCCAAACAACTAAAACAAAACAAAACAGAAAAAGATTCCTCTAGGGCAGGGCCACAAAATGTTGTACGGAGGGCCGCAAACAGCCCGCAGGCCGCGAGTTTGAGACCCCTGAATTAGAGAGTAGGAAGCTGAAATTTATAGATAAAATAATTCCAAGAGACATTGATGGTTTAAGTTGCACTGGTAAAGGGGGAATGTACATTTTATTAGTAAAACCTAATTAAAAACATGTTTGTAACCATAGAACTTAAATAATCAATAAATAAATTTATTTTACAAAACTTAAAATGTTTTACATTTCTGTTTATACATACATCTCTTTATATTTAGATTATGTCTTTTAAAGTAAACATTGTATTTCATTCATCTTTGGATTTATTTACATTATTTTTAACTTTATTACTTATGAATTATTTCCAATGTAGTTAACATTTTTGCCATTTTATAGAGTTACCTCAATTCATCAACACAAAAGTGGCAAGGTCTTCCAAAAATGTCCTAATTTTAATAACAGTCCAACTTATAATTGATCTACATATAATTTATCATATTTTTATGTCATTGTGTAACATAATGGTTATGCAAGTATCCAAATGCTTATAAAAATGGCAGTGAGGGGCCAGAGTAATAGTGCAGCAGTAGGGTGTTTGCTTTGCAAGTGGCTATTCAGGACAGACTTGGGTTCAATTCCCCCCTAGCTTCCCATATGGTCCCTCAAGTCAGGAGTAATTTCTGAGTGCATAGCCAGGAGTAACCACTGAGCATCACCAGGTGTGGTCCAAAAACAAAATAAACAAACAAACAAAAAATAACTGGCAGTGAGGAGCTATGAACAAGAAAATGATGTGGGTAAACATTTAACAAAACGGTAAACCACAATACCTACAAGGATGAGAATTATGCTTAATATAGATATTATATAAGGAAAATATTAAAGTCAGATACTAAATTTGGCAAGAAGATGGGCTATCTCTAGAATAGTTAAAAAAATTTGAAAGAATTAACAATAATGTAAACTGCAATGTCCAAAAGAAGAGAGAAAGAGAGAGACAGAAACAGAGAGACAGACAGAGATAGAAAAATAAAATCTCTGTCCCAGAGGGTATGGATTGAAAGGAAAACTGGGGATGCTGATAATGGGAAAAGCGCACTGATGAAGGAAGGATGGTGTAGATTTTATGAGAGAAACTTAATCATAAACAATTTTGTAACCATGGTTATTAAAAGAAAGTAATCTTTATTAATGGGAAGGATTGGGAATCAGAAAATACATCTCTTTAAATACAAATGTCCTAGCTGTCACTTCAGAGTTATTGGTTTCAAGGTGGCAAGTAGATTGAAAATTGAAATATATGAAAGATTATCAATGCAACATTAAACAGGAGAAAGTGAAGTTTTCTAAAAGAAAATGATGATGATAGATTGACTTTAGATTACAATATTAAGGGAGAAATCAATTCAAAGAACTTTAAGGTGATATAGAAACTTCTTAAAATTTCAGGAATATTGATCAAGAAAAGTATTTTATAACTAAAAAAAACTTTCAAAGTTACAGGATAGATCTAGATTTATGAAGTATTACTGTATTTTCCGGCATATAAGACGACTTTTGAAACAAAAAAAAAAGTCAACCAAAAATCGGGGGTCGTCTTGGTTGTCTTATACACCGAGTATATCCCAAAAAATGTTTCAATATGCCGCTAAACGAAAATTGTCTGAATATTGCCACAAAACGAATTTTCCAACTCGATCCTGCACCAATCACTGCAAGGCTGCTCAGACCGCCTCTCTAACTCAGCCAATCCAAGCAGGCTTTTTATGCATGCAAACTAGACAATGTTCTGGACCCGAATCTACACTGTCAAAAGCCTGCTCAGATCTAGGCCAGAGTCAGAGGATGTCTATGAGAGTATAACCTTTGAACCTTTGCTTGTTGTGATTGGCTCACTGTGGAAGATACAGTTGCAGCACAGGAACATTCTGCCTTATACAGCAAATATAGGCCTAAACCTATGTTTTAACTGAAAAATTAGGGGGTTGTCTTATATGCCTGGTCGTCTTTTACGCTGGCAAACACGGTAATTAATATATATTAACATATAGTGGTATAAATAACCTTTAAAATAAGAGCAAATATACTCCATACACAATTTGCTGAATAATAATATTAATTTATTGGTCTGGTTATATAACCCAAATCTAGGAAATTTGCCAAATATGATTGAAACTTAAATATAAAAAGCATTTAAATATTTTCAATTCAATTCAATTTCAAATAAACACAAAAAAGCAAAAGATATGCAGGACTACTACACTTATGTTTTATTCAATCCTGTTTTAGAAATTATAAAAATTCTCAGGAATTCACATGAAAAGACTATTTTAGAAGTTGTGGGGTTGTCCTTGAGTTGCAAATTGTGTTTTCAGAAATACTAAATGAGGGAAAGGGCATGCAAGTTTAGCTAAAAGCTAACTAGAGAGAGATAGTACCTGAGTGTTTGAATTTACAGTAAAATGCTTAGAATGTAAACTAGCCTCCTTTACTTTTCAAGGATTTTTTTTACATAGTATCTTCACAATTTCTTCTTTAAATTATTTTTTAAACACATGATTACCAAATTTTTCATGTTACTTTTCAGTCATACAATGTGTACCATCCTTCACCAGTGCATATTTCCTACCACCAATGTCCTCTCTTTCCCTTTTATTCTCACACCTGTGACACAGTGGTAGGCATTTTATTTTTCTCTATCTTACTTTTTTTTTTTTTTGTTTTTAGACACTGTGGCTTGCACTATTGTTAATGAAGGTGTACCATGCATATCACTTTAACACCTTTCTGCACTCAGTTCTTTTTTTTTTCTTTTTTTTTTTCTTTTCTTTTTTTTTTTTTTTTAAACGAATTTTCCAACCCGATCCTGCACCAATCACTGCAAGGCTGCTCGGACCGCCTCTCTAACTCAGCCAATCCAAGCAGGCTTTGATGCATGCAAATTAGACAATGTTCTGGACCCGAATCTACACTGTCAAAAGCCTGCTCAGATGGGCCAGAGTCAGAGAGGATGTCTATGACAGTATAACCTTTGAAACTTTGCTTCTTGTGATTGGCTCACTGTGGTACAACTCTTGCACTCAGTTCTTGTTCAGAGTGATCAGTGGTGCCAGCTCTACCCAAATTACACTTCTCCACTATTTGTAGCAAAAATCCTAGCAAACTGTTTCTCCAGGCCCTCATCTCTATTGTCTCAGGATATTATAACCATACAATCTTTTATTTTTCTTATATCCCACAAATGAGTGAGATCACACTATGTCTATCCCTCTCCTTCTGACTCATTTTACTCAGCGTTATAATATCCATATCCATCCACATATATGCACATTTTATCATTTCATTTTTTCTAAAAGCTATGTAGTATTCTTTTGTCTAGATGGGCCACAGTTTCTTTAGCCTCTCATCTGTTCTCCAATGAGTTGTTTCCAGATTCACAATTGTAAATAAGGCTGCAACAAACATAGGAATGCAGAGGGATTTTCTGCATTGTGCTTTTAGGTTCCTAAGCTACACATACACACACACACACACACACACACACACACACACACACGGCTATATATATGCATATATATATATATATATATGTATTCCTAATGTTGGATCATATGAAAAATCAATTTCTAGTTTTTAAGTTCTATCTATATTATTTTCCAAAAAGTTTGGACTAGACAGAATTCCCACCAGCAGTGAATGACAGTCCCTTCCTGCATTCACACTAGCACTGGTTGTTCTTGTTCTTTGTGATGTGAGCCAGTCTCTGTGTTGTGAGATGATATCTCATTGTTGTTTGATTTGCATCTTTCTGATGATTAATGATGTGGAGCACTTTTTAATGTGCCTTTTGGCCATCTGTATTTCTTCTTTGTGAAACTATCTGTTCATTGTTTCTCCCCACTTTTTGTTGGTGTTAGATGTTTTTCTTGCTGAGTTCTACCAGTGCCTTCTCATATGGGTATTAGAAGAATAATTTCTCACATTCTATATTCTTTGTATCCAAGTCACCATTTTCTCAAAGGTGCAGAAGTTTCTCAGTTTAATGTAGTGCCATTTGTTTATCTTTGCTTCTACTTGCTTGCTCAGTTGGTATTTCTTCTTTGAAGATCCCTTTAGCTTCAGTGTCATAGAGTGTTCTGCGCAAGTTTTCCTCTATGTACCACCTGATTTCAAGGTCTTTAATTTATTTTGATGAATACATAGTGTTAAAGAGAAGTCAGAGATCACTTTTTTCATGTAGTTGACCAGTTTTAACGCACTGCTTGCTGAAGAGGCTTTGTATTTCTTGCTCCTCTTTCAAAAATTAATTGCTATATACATGAGAGTTAGTCTCAGAATACTTAAGTTTATTTTATTGATCTGTGGCTTGTATTTATTACATTATCATGCTGTTTTAATGACTACTGCTTTATAATACAGTTTGAAGTTGGGAATAATGATGTCTTTCTTTTTTTCACTAAGATTGCTTTGGCTACTTGTGGACATTTATTTATAAAACGTCATTTGTATTGTTTTAAGGATTATATTACATATCTACAATGCTTTGGGAAGTATTGTCATTTTAATTATGTTAATCCTCCCAATCCATTATCCAGGTATATGTCTGCATTTTCTCATGTTTGTTTGTTTATTTCTAGAAGCAGTGTTTTGTAGTTTTCTTTGTATGGGTCTTTCACATCTTTAGTGATGTTTATTCTGAGGTATTTGATACTCTGAGAACCAATTGTTAATGGGATTTTTAAAAAATCTCTTTCATTATTTGTATATAGAAAAGTTATGGATTTGTGAATCTTAATTTTGTAATATACCCCTTTACTATACAAAAGTATTGCTTCTAAAAGTTTTTTGTAGATCTTTTTGATTTTTCTAACTATAGTATCGTATTATGTCATCATATTATGTCACAAAGTGTGAGTTTGATTTCTTCCTTTCCTATTTGATGTCCCTGATAGTTTTCTTGCCTAATTCCTGTCACAATTACTTCCAGTCTGTATTGTAAAGACGTAATGAGGGGCAACCTTTTCTCTTGCTAGATCTTGGAAGGCTTTTAGTTTTTTCCTATTGAGTATAATGTTTTTTCATGGACTTTGTTATATGGCTTTGACTATATTGAGGAAAGTTCCTTCAATTACCATCTTCCTGAGAGTTTTTATTATGATATTGTTTTAAATTTGTTAAATGATTTCTCTGCATCTATTGATATATTTATATGATAAAATATTTATTTTATTGATTGATATGGTTTATAATATTGATTGACTTGCATATAAACCATCCTTGACTCTCTGAGATGAATCCTAATTGGTCATGATATATAACTTCATGTTGAATTAAATTACCTAGAATTTTGTTGAAGATTTTTGTATTAGTAGTCACCAAGTATATAGGCCTAATATTCTCTTGTAGGGGAATCTATCTGCTTTTTGTATTATGGTAATTTTTGTATCAAAGAGTCTCTTTGGGAGTGTTTCTTTTCCTTCAATTTCCTGGAAGAGCCTGAAAAAAATGGAAATAGGTGCTCTATAAAGGTTTGAATGAATTCCCAGCTGAAAAATTCACTGGTGAGTCCATCTGTGTCTAGAATTGTTTGGGGGGAAGCCTTTTGATTAACACTTCGATTTCCTCAGTAGTAGTAGCTGTGTTCAAATATTCCAGATCCTCTTCGTTCATACTTGGAAGGTTAGAAGAATTCAACAATGTATCCATTTCTGTCAAGTTATCTTATTTTGTTTCATAAAGATTTTCCAAGTAATCTTTGATTACCATTTGAATTTCTTTAGTATCTGTAGAGATATCTCCTTTTATTTCTGATTTTGTTTATTTCAGTTTTTCTTCATTTCATTGTGAGGCTTGCTAATATTATATAGATCTTCTTTATTATTTAAAAGAAGATATTTTGTATTTGGGGAATTTCCAGTTCATTAATTTCTGCTCTGACTTTTATTTTTTACTTCAGCTTTCCTACTTTTGCCTCATTTTGTTTGTCACTTTCCAATTTCTAAAACTATGCCACTAAGTTATTTATGTAAGCCATTTCTTTCTTTATTCACTAAATTAATGGTGGGATTCTGCCTTTCTTCAGCATTGTGACCTTTGCAGTGTGGTAGTTTTTCTAATGTGTTGTGCTGAGACTCTTTGACTAGAAAAAATGCACTGTGGTGGAGAACAGTGGAGTGGTCTAGCTCCTCTCAGGATGTGCTGGCCATGCCTCTTCTGCCTTGTGGTCCCAGCTACCATTTACCTCATGGCCAGCTCCTTTTGTGGTACTCTTGCCCACCTCTCAGTCTTTGCATAGATTCTAATCTGTTTGCAGTCCAAAAAAATAAAACCAGTATTTTCCCCCAAATATCAGTTTGTATCAAAGAAACATGTCTTTGACATTTTTTAAATTACTATGTGGTATTAAAATTTGCTTTATCACACAAAAATTGTCTTTAGGTAAGAAAGCAAGGAAATTTATTTACCATCAAGATGGTTCACAACTACTTACTCACATAAAGTTGTGGTCTAGAGGAAAGGTACAGAATGCTTTAAACAGGAATATTGTGCAACATAGCACAATCCTAAATTCAAAGAGCAAAAACTTCAATTAAACTCTTAGATATGTTAGTGGTTTATACTAGCTTCTAAATAGCTCAATCAATATATATTTATTAGGATATAAGACATAGAAAGTACTAGATTCAGCATTGATAATGAAACTGCAGAAAAAAAAATTGAAACAGTAAACCTGTAGACAAGGATGCTTGTTTTTGTTTACCTTTAATCTCTTACCAAATGCATCAAAACTTGTATACTTTTTTTATTTTGTCATAATATTTTTTGGTTTGTGAGCAAGATGAAAAATACCCTAGGAAACCAGTTCATGATGGAATTCAGTGTTTGTTCTGGAGCCCACTAGTCTACAGTAGAACCCTTCTTCCTTTTTCATTTCCTCTAAAAATCACTTATTTTACTATGCAGAAAATATCACTATTTTGAGGACATGAACTATTGATCTTCCAATTTGTTGGCATATTGATAATAAAGGTCCTTTTTTATTCATAACCTTATGTCTCATTTAATTGATCCTCATGTGGCAGTAACCCTCAAAGTTACAATAAATCAATTTTCTTATGAACATCATGAACAATCTCATAATGTTTGCATTATGAAAATACACTCTATTGGTGATTTTATTATCTTGGTTATTAAATACATTTACTTAGAATCCAAATGACAAAGTGAAAATTGTATGTGGACTCATTAAAAGATATAAATTTGTCTTAAGAGTACTCTAATATGGGACCGGGAAGGTGGTGCTAGAGGTAAGGTGTCTGCCTTGCAAGCGCTAGCATAGGACGTACCGCGATTGGATCCCCCAGCGTCCCATATGGTCCCCCCAAGCCAGGAGCGATTTCTGAGCACATAGCCAGGAGTAATCCCTGAGCGTCAAACGGGTGTGCCCCCCCCAAAAAAAGAGTAGTCTAATATCACTGATCTCTAACTTTCTATTTTAAGCATTTTCTTTAGAATCATGTTATAATGAATCATGTTATAAAAATTATAAAATTATTAAAATTTATCTTTTCTATCCTTATTTTTAAACTTTCCTTCCAATACATATTTCTGGTACATATATATGTATATATATATTTCTGGTATATATAACTCTTACTTAAAATTATAAATTTAGTAAATTTTGCTCTGACTGTATTTGTTAAAATTTCCCTTGAAGATTGTTTTTCAATTTAGGACTTCAAGCTATGGAGAATTTCATTTCTATCTTAATGCAAGAATATGAGAGCCAAGGACTGTGAATCAGAATGCCAGCACACCAAGAATAATTCTGCTTCTGTTACTCTCTGTATGACTGAAAATTCAGTAAGTTTCCTAGATTAATTTTAGCCTTCTCAGTAATATCTTACAGTAAAGCAGAAAGGTAAAATAAATTGATATATCTACATCAAGCATTAGAATACTGATTTGCATCTAATAAATGTTGCTGCTAATTTCTCATTATTTCTCTTATAAACCCTAATTGGAGGGGTGCAAACTAACCAGTTCGACAGGCAGACCCAGCACGAAAATGACACATGTAAATCTCTCTAAGTTTCAGGCAGTTTTTGAGGCTGACTGGAGCAAGGCTGAATGTCTGTTTTCTCTTAATTCAGCCACAAACGAATGGATTGATTCAGGGGTAGGCAAGGTATCGCTCCTTTTAATATTGTTGCTGGAGGGACTTCCAATCTTTGATCCAGATTTTTTGGCTGAAAAGGATGAATGGGATAACGTAAAGACATAGGAGTCCTCTGTATTGTGTGTGCTGCTGTTCCCAAGCCACTGAGTTATTATCTTCCATCTGATGAAGGTTTCTTAAATACTTCCTAAATAAGGGAGTATATAACAAGTAAGGAAGTATAATAAACTACTATATGTAGTTTACCATATAGTCTTGAAGGGAAAAAAACTTAGGATTTTTTTTTTTACTTAGGTTATGGCCAAGGTCAAATAGGGAGGGGGTCAGCAGGTCCAGTCATGGCAGGCTCTTTTCTAGGCTAAATTTTCCCAATGTTCCATTCAGGATATGATTAGTTCTCTCAACTTTCCCTGAGTTTTGAGAAGATACTCCATACACAGTTTCCAGGATATGTTGAAAGCATCAGTCTGTTGTTATTGTGAATAGTCAGTGGTTCAAACTTGGGGATGATTTCCCAGAGAAAGGCCATAGCCATTTCGTGGTTCCATTCTATGTGGTTGGAAAGGTCTCAATCCAACCAGAATGGATGCAGACCATCACAAAGCAGTATAGTTTATACTAGATTAAGTTGGACATCAGTGAAGACCACATATAAACTGTCCATTTAGGTCATTCTTACTCACTGAATTACAAGTGTCGGCCAAGTTATAGAGTGGTATGTTTTTAACACAGTTAACTCACTATTCATTAGCTGTCTGACATAGTACAGCCAAATGACTGATAAAAAAAGGTTTATTAAGTGTCATCATTACCAAATATGTAAAACAATGATGTTCAAAATCTAGACATCTTCAAAGAATAGCTATGATAAAGATGTATCCATTGAACATGTTCTACCATATCCATTCACCTTTTTGTTTTGTTTTGTTTTCCCTGATGCTATGTGGAATGTTTTGCCTTATAGGAGTCAATATGTATGTGGACAGTAGCAAGATTTACTTGTCCTGGTCTGAGCTCAGGGCCTGGTTCAGAGCATGTGTATTCATATGGTTGAGTAAAAAAATGTTGTAGGCTGAGAAGATACCTCCAGGTATTTGTTTGCTGTCATCACTGAGTAGCCTGTTCTTCAGGTCTCTTCCTGCTATTATTGAACAAATGCCATCTCCTCAGAACAGTCATGGTGTAGTTCACTTTCCACTATGAGGAGAAAGTTTTTAAAATTCAGAATAGTCACAATCTCTAAGGTGTCGTGAAAGTTTTACAGCGAAGCCATGATACTGAGTCATATAAGCAGAAGAAGGAAATATTATGATCTTGGTTTTTCAGGAGAAATATCTGCATGGGGAACTTTGACTTTTAGTATTTTTCCTAGAGTGAACTTGTTGGCCTCTTGGACTAGAAGAAACTAGGCTACAAGGTCTCTGAGGCTACTCAGTATCTATTGATTGCAACTTTTTGGAGAAATGCTCAATGGCATTGGCCATCATATTGACCAAATAGATGAGATTTTCTTGTGCTTTTATTTTGCTTCCATTCAGTTTACAGGGCTTTTCTACATCTAGTAACCACAGGACAGGCACTTGCCAAGGGCAGTCTTTATCACTTAGAAGGCAGCTTCTTCTTCAGTGGTGCATGCAAAGGGACTTAACATTCAGGCTTAACAGAAATTCCTACAAGGGCCATGACAGAATGAATACTTGGGAATACAAACTCAACAGAAACTTTCTCTTAGTCTTTCTGTGGAAGTTGTGGAAGGTGCGACTCTCTTCCTTTTGGGTCCTAGTGTCTGCTAGCCTTGAGGAGAATAAAACCTAAGTACTGAACTTCTTGTTTGCAGAAATGGGCCTTTGTCCATGACACCCTGTACTCTGAGTCAAATTAAAACCAGAGCCCTTGTTCCATTCTAACAGTGCCTTTTTGTCTCCGCTGTGATAAGGGCATTATTAAAAAATGAGTATGTTGAGTATCTTCCCTGGGGAAGCTTTCAAGGTCAGCAGTCAGGGCTTCTTCAGATGAACAATGTAGGGGAATTCTTAAACCCCTACAGGATATGTATCCATGTAAGCTGCACTTGCTGTCCTAACCCAGGATCCATTTACTCAAACGCAAGGAGGGGTCAACTCTGAGGAGCTAGAGGCTAGCTTAAGGCAAAAAGAAGTGTCTTTCTGATTGAAGCAAGTGAACCATTTTGCGGAACCATTTCGCCTGGCTTAGAAGGGCATAAAGATATGGGACACATGGGACTGGGAAATAGTCACTGTTAATTGTTCAGAGGTCTTAGATATGCCAGAACCCACTCCCAGGCTTTTTACAGGAAGGAACATAATGTTCTAGGACAATTGGCACTTTACTAAAATGTCGATGTCCCTCTGCTGAGACAGATGCTCTTGGATTCCCGCCTGTGCTTTTAAAGACATTGGGTATTGTCTTTGTCTCTGGTGTGTTGCTACCTATAATAGGTCAACCAAACATGGACTTGGCTGTGTGACAGTCCAAGGAGTGGTGTTGTTGTTCTGAGCCCAGAGAAAGAGAAAGGCTGTTGGATTTTCAGCTTGAGTCTGCTCACAACACAATCTTCATTTCACTTCTCCTATATGATGAAAACTAGAATGATGTATTCTAGATGCTTGGTCAGGGTCCTATGTTGGAGGACCATATTTCTGGATGGAAAAAGAAAAAGAGGTGATCTTGATACTTATGTTTGTTGAAATATCCTGGCTAGCTGAGAGGGAATAAATCTTACTTTATTATCTCTTTGTACCCAGCATATTTTAGGGGCTGTGTTTGGCCCAGGCTATAGACAAAATGGTGCAGGAAAGATCATGTTATTTTAGATACTGACTAGTCCCTATCATAAATGATGTGGAAGAACTACTTATAGTCCTTACAAGTCAAACTCTGAATCTGGACAAGTGTCTCCATTGCCTAGGTGTCCTTTAGAAACACTAGAGTATAGCATTTCCATCTGATGAGGTCACATATGAAATCCTATTTTCTATAGTTTATCACCTTTTTTTTTTTTTGAGTACATCAAAATCAATGGGGAAGCTGTTTCCAGAAAGAGGTTGCCACATCCTAAAAACTACACGTTGAAGGACAATATGTTTTAACTTCTCCTAACCCTGGAAAGTTCTAAATCAGCAAATGGTAAGAGGACAGTAGTTACAAAAAGATTTTTTATATAAAATTTGGTTAAATAAAGTTTTACAAATTTTTCTACATAAACTATTAATACAACAATTCTGATATAGTTTTATTCATTCTATTAATCAGTTAATTCTATTAATGTGACAATTCAGGTATTGTTGATTGCCACTTGAAGGTCAATATTCAAGAGATAAATGTTGATATAAGGTTTATTCAGGTGGTAGCAAAGTTGGGAAAATGGCAAACTCATGTCCCTAAGAAACCCTTTCTGTCTTCATGGTAGCAACAGGAGGTTATTGTAGAGAAATTAAAAAGGAAGCATAGTTTAGAATATTTGAATTTTAGAATGCTGGACACCACATTAAGTAAAAATTCAAGTCAGGTGCTGATATTTTGATATACATATCTAAAGTGGTTGCAAATATAATTTTGGTATTAAGAACTCCAGAACAACATAAGGGTGGCATTCTCAATGTTCTCAGCTGTCCCAAAGAGATGGGTTTTCTGATTTTTATATCCATTTCTATTCTTCTTCTGTAGCCGAGATCTTTAGAGATAGATATGGACCCTATTGACAATGCCATTCTAGCAGGGCAGACTCTCATGACCGAAGAATGGAGGCCATGTAATGAGATACCCTGTAAACCAAGGCAATGCCTTTCCCACTGGAGCAAAGGGAGATGAGAGCCTGTTAGATCAAACACCTGGCAAGTCACAATGAAGCCCACCTCCTGTGCTCCTCACAGTTATATAAGTCACATTTCCTGGTCACATGAGTCATGTTTTAGTGGAATCTCAGGTGATTTGACTCAATTGATAACAAAAAATTAAATTGGATTATCAGAACAAAAATAGTTCACGCACCACAAAAGAAACCATCATTAAAACAAAAACACAAGCTACGGATTGGAGGAGATCTTTAGATACCATATATATGGCAAATAGTTAATATGCATGATAAATAAAGAATTCACAAAACTCAGAAACATTAAAATAAACTGTGGGCTTAACTGAAAGTACAGTAGGTAGGCTAGATTGGCCATGTATCATTGGTGTAATTTCAGAATACTTTGGGTGCTATATAGGAACCCTTACCCTCATACATATAAATAAAGAAAATAAGAAAGGAAGATAAGAAATAAAAACTAAGCAGCAACATTTAAAATTATAACTTTTTCATTTTATATGGATTTATATCTAATGTGTAACTCCTTAATCCATTTTAAACTAAATCTTATTTATGCTATGAGCTAAGAGATTAATTTTTATTTCATATCAGCTATCTGGCTTTCCTGGTGAATAGACATTATTTTCTCCATTTTATTCTCTTGAATACTCTATTAATTTAACTCTTCCTTTATGCACAAGTTATTTGTGACCTCTCAAAATTTCATTTGCTATGAATATCTCCTCTTATTTTAAATCAAATGTTTGATTTATTAAAATTTTATAGTATTTTTATAAATAGGGAAGCATAATTTCTTCCCTATTCTTTAATCTCAGGAATTGGTTTCCATTAGCATTTTGTGATTTATGAAGTGAAATGTTTGTTTCAAGTCATAAAAGAATTTAGTCGGGATTTAATAATGAAAAAAAATTGAATTTGTATAAATTTGGGGTCTATTAATCACTTTAATAATATTAAATAATTCAACCAAATTATGAGTACAAAATATTTTATTTAATTTTTGTCTTTTTTTAACAATGGTCTTCTAATAAACAATTGTACTTTTTTTCTTTTGGATATATTCATTTTTGACCTTCTTTTTTTTGTTTGTTTGCTTTTTGTTTTTGGGCCACACCTGGCGGTGTTCAGGGGTCACTCCTGGCTGTCTGCTTAGAAATATCTCCTGGCAGGCATGAGGGGCCATATGGGACACCGGGATTTGAACCAACCACCTTAGGTCCTGGATCGGCTGCTTACAAGGCAAACACCACTATGCTATCTCTCTGGGCCCATCTTTGACCTTCTTTATTAAATTTATTTCTAAATATCTATTACTTATGTATTGAGGGTAACACTCAGCTTCGTTCAGGAGTTACTCCTGTCCCATAGCTTATGAGCTGTTCAAAGATATCCTTGTATACAACTTATAGTAAAAGAAATTCCCTTTTCCCAAGATGTCTAACCCCCCAAAATTACTTGTTTTCTATCTCCATGATACAACATTTTATACTCTAATTTTTGGTTTTTGGGCCACACCCAGTGACTCTGAGGGGTTACTCCTACCTACGTGCTTAGATATTGCTTTTAGCCTGGGGGATGCTGAGAATAAGATTATGAAATTTTAATATTGGGATTTTTATATTTCACATATCAATGTAACATTTTTTTCTGTTTGTTTTTGGGCCACACCTGGCGATGCTCTGGGGTTACTCCTGGCTGTCTGCTCAGAAATAGCTCCTGGCAGGCACGGGGGACCATATGGGACACCAGGATTCGAACCAACCACCTTTGGTCCTGGATCGGCTGCTTGCAAGGCAAACACCGCTGTGCTATCTCTCCGGCCCCTCAATGTGTTGTTACTGTACCAATAGTTGCTTTTTAATCACTGAGAAGTATTCGTTAATATTAGTGAAGTGTTTAATCATCTACTTATTGGGAGGCATAAGCTGTTCTCTGCTCTTAGCTTTTATAAATAAATATGCTACTATCAACTATTATATATATTTTGTGTAAAAATCAATTGACAGTTCTCTAGGATAAAAACTATGAGTTGATATTGTTAAGTCTTAAGATAATTTTATATTAATATTTTTAAAAGACTGTCTGGGGGCTAGAGCGGTGGCATAGTGGTAGGACGTTTGCCTTGCACGAGGCCGATCTAGGATGAACTGCGATTTTCTCACCTAGCATTCATATGGTCCCTCAAGCCAGGAGCGATTTCTGAAGGCAGAGCCAGGAGTAACCCCTGAGTGTCACTGGGTGTGGCCCCAAAACAAAAAACAAACAACAAAAAAAGAAAATGTCAAAATATTTTCAGAGTGATTATATCATTTCATACTTCCACCATCATAAAAACAATCCGGTTTATTAGCATTTCAGCCAGAATTTAGTCTTGCCACTATTTTTAATTTTAATAATATAACTATGTATATTTCTATTTTAGTCTTGATATTTCTTTTCATAATAGCTTGAGACATAAAACATTTTTCATGTGCTTATTATCCTAAGAACAGTTTTTTCATGGAAAACATGAATTCAGATTGTGTATTTATCATTTATTATTAAATTTTATGTGCACCTTACAAGTCCTTTGTTGGCTATGTGATTTAACATTATTCTTTATTTTTTATTTGTTTCTTCAAACCATTATAAATTTTTCATAAAAATACTTTAATTTTGATAAACTGCAGTCCATTATTATTTTATTTATGGATTTTTGGTCCTTGTCAAAAGAATTCTTTATGCATTGTGACAGATTTTCTCTTATTTTCAAAAAATTGTATTTTATTGCACATATCTATTTAATATTTGCATACAGTGTAATAAGTAAATATCCATTTGGGAGATAGCATCTTAATACTTGGCATCACTTATTGTAAAGGATGCAATTTATTTTTTGAATTGCTTTTATAATCTAATTTAAAATATTTTTGCCTATATTGATGTTATTTTGCTTCTAAGGTCTCAAATTTTTTATTATTCTGTTTTCCATATATCATGAGACATTGTACAATATAAATTGACATAGCTCTATAACATGTAATTCTTTTTTTAAACTAACATACTATATATTACTTGTCTTATATCCCACAAATTAGTGAGATTATTCTGTGTCTATAACTCTCCCTCTGTTTCATTATACTCAGCATAATAATCTCCATGTCCATTCATATACAGTATAAGCAAATTTTTTTCTTTTTTTCTTGTATTTTATTAAAACACCTTGATTACAAACATGAATGCGGTTGGGTTTCATTCATGTAAAGAACACCCCCCATCACCAGTGCAACATTACCAACACCAATGTCCTGAATCTCCCACCTCCCCACCCCACCCCTGCCTGTACTCTAGACAGGCTTCTATTTCACTTATACATTCTCATTGTTAGGATAGTTCAAAATGTAGTTATTTCTATAACTAAACTCATCATTCTTGTGGTGAGCTATCTAATGCTGTCTCCTCTGCCTTCTGGATTTTGCTGAGTTGGGGGTATATAGAATTTAGATTAAATGTATTTAAATATTTAAAATCCAGTAGCCTTTTATTTATTTGGTTCTTTTTTTTTCATTTTCTTTTTTTTGTTTTGTTTTGTTTTTTTCGGGCCACACCCGTCTGATGCTCAGAGGTTACTCCTGGCTAAGCGCTCAGAAATTGCCCCTGGCTTGGGGGAACCATATGGGACACCGGGGGATCAAACCGCGGTGCTTCCTTGGCTAGCGCTTGCAAGGCAGACACCTTACCTCTAGTGCCACCTCGCCGGCCCCATTACTCTCCTAATTTTTTTTTCCCGGACCACACCCATTTGATGCTCAGGGGTTACTCCTGGCTAAGCGCTCAGAAATTGCCCCTGGCTTGAGGGGACCATATGGGACACCGGGGGATCGAACCATGGTCCTTCCTTGGCTAGTGCTTGCAAGGGAGACACCTTACCTCTAGTGCCACCTTGCTGGCTCCACCTTTTATCTTTGTAAAATACATTTAAGCATATATATTTCCTTTGAAGTGGTCTTATTTTTGTTAACATTTAGTTTAAATGATAGTTATAAAATTATTAAATTCTCCATTTTATTGTTCCAAACGAATTTTGAAATTCGTTTGGAACAATAAACACCCTAGAATAGCTAAAGCAAACATTGGGAAAAAGAATATGGGAGGAATTACTTTCCCCAACTTTAAACTTTACTACAAAGCAATAGTTATCAAAACAGCATGGTATTGGAATAAGGACAGGCCCTCAGATCAGTGTAATAGGCTTGAATACTCAGAAAATGTTCCCCAGACATACAATCACATAATTTTTGGTAAAGGAGCAGGAAATCCTAAATGGAACAGGGAAAGCCTCTTCAATAAGTGGTGTTAGCACAACTGGCTAGCCACTTGCAAAAAATTGAACTTAGACCCCCAGCTAACATCATGTACGAAGGTAAAATCCAAATGGATTAAAGACCTCGATATCAGACCCGAAACCATAAGATATATAGAACAACACATAGGCAAAACACTCCAGGACATTGAGACTACAGGCATCTTCAAGGAGGAAACTGCACTCTCTAAGCAAGTGAAAGCAGAGATTAACAGATGGGAATATATTAAGCTGAGAAGCTTCTGCATCTCAAAGGAAATAGTGCCCAGGATACAAGAGCCACCCACTGAGTGGGAGAAACTATTCACCCAATGTCCATCAGATAAGGGGCTAATTTCCAAAATATACAAGGCACTGACAGAACTTTACAAGAAAAAAACATCTAATCGCATCAAAAAATGGGGAGAAAAAATGAACAGACACTTTGACAAAGAAGAAATACAAATGGCCAAAAGACACATGAAAAAATGCTTCACATCACTAATCATCAGGGAGATGCAAATCAAAACAACGATGAGATACCACCTCACACCCCAGAGAATGGCACACATCACAAAGAATGAGAATAAACAGTGTTGGCGGGGATGTGGAGAGAAAGGAACTCTTATCCACTGCTGGTGGGAATGCCGTCTAGTTCAACCTTTATGGAAAGCAATATGGAGATTCCTCCAAAAACTGGAAATCGAGCTCCCATACGATCCAGCTATACCACTCCTAGGAATATACCCTAGGAACACAAAAATACAATACAAAAACCCCTTCCTTACACCTATATTCATTGCAGCACTATTTACCATAGCAAGACTCTGGAAACAACCAAGATGACCTTCAACAGATGAATGGCTAAAGAAACTGTGGTACATATACACAATGGAATATTATGCAGCTGTCAGGAGAGATGAAGTCATGAAATTTTCCTATACATAGATGTACATGGAATCTATTATGCTGAGTGAAATAAATCAGAGAGAGAGAGAGAGAGAGAAACGCAGAATGGTCTCACTCATCTATGGGTTTTAAGAAAAATAAAGACATTCTTGCAATAATAATTTTCAGACACAAAAGAGAAAAGAGCTGGAAGTTACAGTTCACCTCAGGAAGCTCACCACAAAGAGTGATGAGTTTAGTTAGAGAAATAACTACATTTTGAACTGACCTAATAATGAGAATGTATGAGGGAAATGTTGAGCCTGTTTAGGGTACAGGCGGGGGTCGGGTGGGGAGGAGGGAGACTTGGGACATTGGTGATGGGTGGTGTTCTTTAAATGACTAAAACCCAAACACAATCATGTATGTAATCAAGGTGTTTAAAAAAAAAAAGAATGTATAAAAAAATTTTCCATTTTATACTGAATGAATAATCGCAGGTTATTACTTTTATAAAGTTGGTAATCTTGTCTGTTATAATATTTATATATAAAGGTTTTCTGTGCTATCATTATTATATGAGTACGGCTATGTCTCTGTTTCAATTTTATTATTGACAATTTATTTCTTCTCTTTTTTGCTTTATAGCTCAAGTTTGTTTTCTGGTGGTAGCCAGTTATTTCTCATGTTAATCTATCATTCTTTGTTTTAAGTTCATTAATTTCATATTTTATGAAATAACTAATAAGAAACAATTAATTATAGTTTCTGTAATTAATTCTGTAATTAATTAATTTCTGTGTCATCTAGTTGTGACTACAATATCATCATTATATGTGCTTCCTTTATTATCTTCCCTTAGACTTTGATATCTGCTTTCTGTGATCAGCCTTTGTGTTATTTATTTCCATTTGTCTCTTATTTATTTTTTAATAAGTGTTTCCATGTAGGGCTGATTTTAGAGGCAATGATTTTCCTTTTTTTTTTTTTGGTTTGTTTTTGTTTTTGTTTTGGCCACACCTGGTGACTCTCAAGGGTTACTCCTGAAATGCATTCAAAAATCTCTTCTGGCTTGGGGGACCATTTGGAACGCCAGGGGATCAAACCGTAGTCAGTCCTAGGTTAGCCACGTGTAAGGCAAACGCCCTACCAGTTGCACCAGTTGTTTAGTATATTTCTTTGTGGGTTTTATTTTTTTATTTTTTTTTATTTAAACACCTTGATTACATACATGATTGTGTTTGGGTTTCAGTCATAAAAGGAACACCACCCATCACCAGTGCAACATTCCCATCACCCAAGTCCCAAATCTCCCTCCTCCCCACCCAACCCCTGCCTGTACCCTAAACAGGCTCTACATTTTCCTCATACATTCTCAATATTAGGACAGTTCAAAATGTAGTTATTTCTCTAACTAAACTCATCACTCTTTGTGGTGAGCTTCCTGAGGTGTGGGTTTTATTTTTTGTTTTTCTTCACTTTGAAAATTCTTTGTCCCTTATATTTGAATAAAAACTTAATAAATGCAATATTATTTATTAGATAACTTTTTCGTTCATATTTTTTCTTTTATATGATTCCTTTCTTACATGTTTA
The DNA here is from genome assembly GCF_024139225.1 of Suncus etruscus. NCBI lineage: Eukaryota > Metazoa > Chordata > Mammalia > Eulipotyphla > Soricidae > Suncus > Suncus etruscus. Next base: position 148,732,898 of record NC_064851.1, on the reverse strand, counting down.
AGTTCTGTCTAAAGTCTGCTGTCAGTAAGCTGTAGTATTTTTCCTTATATATAATTTTCATATTTTCTCTTTTATAATTGTTTCCTTATCTTGAATAGCCATTTAACTAAGGCTTTTCAAGTCTACCTGTTTAACCTCTCTGAGTTATTTATTTTTAACACTATAAATATCTTTGATCTAGTCATCTACCTTCTTTCTCAGTTTGAAAAAAGTTTTGGCTATTATTTTAGCACAAGTTGTACTTCTTTTCTTTATTTCCTTTTAGTGTCCCAATGTTACTATCAAAGGTAGTTACTCTTGATATACTATCTCCTACTTATCTCATGTTATTTAAATAATTTAATTGTTTGCTTTTTTTGGTTAATAATTGTTTTATTTATTTTAGGTTGAGGGACATACCCAGAAATGCTCAGTGTTTACTCATGACTCTGCACTCAGAAATTATTCATGACTTACAGGACCATATAGATGTTTGGGGATCAAACCCAGGACAGCTGCATGCAAGGTAAATGCCCTACCTGCCACAGTGGGTAGTATCAGGACTATCAGTGCAGTCCTCTTCTTTCTATTTTAACTTTCAGTTCATTAACTTGACTTTTTGGCTTTTTCCATTCATCTACTGAGGTATTTTATTTTTTAAATTTAGCTACTGTATTCACTTAGATCTATTTTTGTTCAGAATTAATAATATTTTCTTATACTTCTAAGTATTAATGTTATTACTTTTTATTTTCTCTAAATATCATTAAAATTGTTACTTTGAATTCTTCAAATTCCATACTTAGCATAGCATATTAATTCTTTCTTGACCATCTCATTCTATCAGTATGGGTGTTTTCTTCCTTTATGCACTAACTTATGCACTAAGTTGTATGGGAACCTTTATGGAGACTATGGCCTGTGCTTAGATGGTGCTAGGACATGACTGGGTTTTTGTATTTGTGTCAATGCAATGATGTTGAGACCTGGAGGTGACCATGGGATTTATAGTTTTGTGGTCCTAATTATGCTAAACTTGAAGATTCCTGCAGTGACAGAATTCAATCATGAGAATCTAGCCGTGACTAGCAATAACAGTGAAGAGGTCTTGGAATAATGATGGAATTCACAGTTGTGTACCTGTGATATAAAATTGAAGCTAACTGGTGTGACTAGTAAATTCAATTATTTTTGTTCATTATTCACGGTGCCACTGAGTTCCAATAACCTGGAAAAAATGGCATTTGTGGTGACAGATAGTTCTTAATAGCTATATGGTCAAGGTCAAGCAGGTCTTTGGCAGTAACAAGGAAGCTCAGTTTTGAGTGTTTTTCTGCTGTTAAAATGCCACAGTCATGCACATAAGGCAGCTGCTAGGGACCAGTGCTGTAACAGATTGAAAGTAGACTTGGCATTCAACCCTGTGTGGTAGTGAACATTCACTCAGGTATTGGCAGGACATAGAGTTTAGCTAGTCATGTGGCAGCCACAGAATATAGCTGCTTCAATTAGGGAGTTACAGTGACAAGTGTCTGGAGGCAATTCTGTGCCAATTTAGGCATGTCTTTGGAAGCAGCTAGACATCTAACCCATGGGTTTCACACACTGTGTGTCATGTTAAGTAACTAGAACTTTCTAGGTTGGAGGCATTCTACATTTGTTGACTACTGGTCTTTACAGACAGCTTCACTTTCCTGAAGATTTTGTGCTGGTTGGGTTAAATAAGAGGCTGTGTACTGGAAAATTCTCTATTATTTTCTTTGTGTCACTAAGACATATACACTGTGACTTTGAAATATTCATGTAGGAGTTTAGAAAGATATTCAGTGCTTGTGTTCCATGGATTTTATTGTGTGTGTGTGTGTGTGCGTGTGTGTGTGTGTGTGTGTGTGTGTGTGTGCCAGTGTTTCCCCCCACTTCATTATTTCAAGAAGCTACAGCTTTCTTCCCAAGTAGGATTCTGGATAGAAGTCTTGGGCTGAAATGTCAAGAATGTAGAGAAGTTAGTTCACATGTTTGATGACTTGAACCATCCAGGAAAGCTTTATAAAGACCAAAAAAATGTCAGGCACAGAAGACATAAATAGTAAAAAGGTTTAATAGATATGAAGCTTGTATTCTTTTATAAAATGCCCATAGAATTTTATAGGTATTATAGTTAGTACTTCTGTGAAACTAATTGCCTATGCTGTATATTGGTCTCTTATATAAGGAGGAGCTCTCTCCAGAACTTATTTATAGGCTTGAATTTCCTTACTATCAAGTTTGCCTAGATGTCTTTATTTATTAATGCAAAACAGGATGCAAAATAGAAAGAACGTCAACTAAAGTGATGTTATACCCACATTAACAATAAAAACTATCAAAAGAATAATTGTAAGAACCTATAATAACTAAATGTATACAGCATGCATTTCACCAAATGTGAGACCACATTCATATTCATGGCTCTACAAAAACCCTTTGGACACATAAACTATTCATTAATTCAACTTTAATTTATTGAACACCCAATATACAGAGAACTAATTACAAGGAAATATATCTGTAAAATATACCTCAATCCTTCGAGCTGGAAGAACCATAAATATATTCATTAATCTATTTATGCATTGACTCACAGATTCAACAAATATTTAATGAACATTTGTTAAGTGCCTGACACTTTACTTAGAACTTGAAGATAAAGTTACTGAAGTATCCAAGATTGACTAAGTACAACCATCTGCTAAAAAAAAAAAAAACAACATATTTTACTGTTTGCACCTGTGATTTCTCCGTTAGGGAGATTACATATTGAAGAAGTAAATAAGTCATTGAGGTTAAAGAGAAGCTGTAAAGTTATTTCCTAAGTGATGCCCTGCAGGTAGCATTCCAACATAGAGAGGTTTAAAAAGGACACATGCCAGAAGTATGTGCTTTGTGATGGAGCGCGACTAACATGAATCAACTAAACTGACCTTTGAAATTTAGAGAAATGCCCCTTGAACAAACATTTCAACAACTCTGGGAAAACTGGTTTTAGAAATCTAGTTTCATAATAGAAAGGCAAGGACATTTGGTGTGCTGCTCATTTGCATTTTGCTGTCTTACTATGTTTTCTTTTGAGACTCTCCTTCCTTTCAAATGTACGGTTTCAAACTAAATATATATGTCTAGAAGTTAATTCACTATTGTGCTTCTGGCTGTGTCTGGTTTAGTTAATGAAGTTTAGATAGCCATGGTTGTTTGCAGCTTCTGTCCTCCCCTTAGGGATTCTAAGTCAGTAATTCCAGCCAGTTTTGATAAACAAAGGACATCCAGAACTGGCTCTGAGGTTGCTTGTTTTGTTGCCAGTTACCAGCCTGCCCAGATAAGTATCCTGAGGCTGCTTGTGCAGCTAAAGGAATAGCACGCAGTGCTGTTCTCCAAACTTAGATTTGATAAACAAATATGCCTCAGAGCAGAATAAGTGACTTTGCAGAGATGACAGGGACCATGAAAAGAATCTGTAGAAGACATGAGTCAGGTATATGATAGAGGGATGTTTTCTAAAGACACTTAGCACAGGAAAGAAAAACATGTTCTTTCCATTGCCTTTTTACTTGTTATAAAGTTGTCAATATCTTGGATTAATTTCTTCAAAGAATTCTGTGAGACAAAGACATGAGTGTGTTTTTTGTTATATTATTTCTGGAAGCAAAAATGACAACGCGATGACAATATTTCAAGGAGAAAAAAATCCCATTATGAATTGCGCATGCAACTGTAGCTCGATATTAACAGACACTCTGCAAAAAATTACAATGAGAGGATACTTCAGAAATATTTCATCAGTTAGTTTGAAGAATTCATTAACTATTTAGAGGCCTTCATATTTTTAATTTTGGATTGGTTCCAAGTATACCAACCTTCTATACGAACTACTGGATTGCACTGGAAACTAGTAAGGAAATGCTCGATAAATGAAACAATAATCCTGAGTAGGGATAACTGTAATCCTGAATGGGGAGAATTGTAGACACACTAGGTGGAGACATTTAAATACTCTTCAGTGTGCTCACTAGCATCACAATAAAGATGACCTGTGAAAGTCCCAGAAAAATGAAAATAAAAACATGTTATCATCTATAATTTGGAAATTCAAGAAAAGACTTGAGGGCTTAATTCTACTTCAAATGCTGAATAAAAATAGGTCAACAGGTAAATGGGAGGGGAAAATGGACAACAGATAAATTGTCTGAGAGGTGATACAGGTGAATAAGGGAAGAAAGCTAGAAAATTCAGTTACTGGGGTCCAAATGAGTATAGAATGTCCAAGATCTAAAATCTGGAATTTAGATGGTAAGAAGATGATGAAGAAATGGGAAAGAGGAAAGAGGAAGAAGAGACTTAAGAGATTTTCAGTATTTAGATAACCAAAGATCTGGATGTTTAACAGTTTTTATTTTATTTCAACAGTGTTAGAGAGTCAATGGCACTTTTTAACAAAGAGAGAGATGTTATCATATTTAAACTGTAAAAATAAAAAAAAATCACAAGTGCTGTAGTTGCATAATAATGATTATGAAAGTCATCACAGGAAAAAAAAAAAAGGAACCTAGACCAGAAGCTAGTTTCATCAAAGCTCTTTCAACATTTTGTTTTATATAGGAATTACATAGAGATCTCACCAACCAAGACCTTTCTTGTCTTTGCTATGTGTTCATTTTTTGATTATGATAAATTACCCATATCAGAAACTTTACCATAAACTCTCTTAAGTCTACATTGTTATGCTAACATAAATACTGTAAAGATGAGGCCTTTCATCCCAGCATGCTTCTACCTATTTGTAGGGCTTGGGATCAGCATTCCATCTTTACAAACAGATTACCAAAATTAAACCATTAACTTTAAACACAAAACTAAGGAAGGAAGGAATAAATTAAAAAAATCATCTCATTGTTGTAACTCAATTTAGCAGAACCTGGGGAGAGGTTTGCTTCAAATATGTAACTTGTTTCAGACTCCTTTTTCAACAAAGACTCATTTTTTACCACCATGACTTATGAGGGTTTATTAACTCCTGCCACAAATGCCAATAGAAATTTTCTCTAGAATATTTGCAATCTAATGTATTACATAGAATGGGGCATAACACTCACCATAGAACTGAAAAGGCAAATATATTATTTAAATTGAAAATAAATATACTTCCAAAGAATACACTTTCTGGATCTAAAAATGTTGCTCTTATTTATCTAAATGTGTAATGAAACCACACACACACAGACACACACATATACACACATATATTCCAACAAGAATTTTTGAATGATAAAATTTCTTAACACAAACTAACTTTTCAGGAAACAACCAGACTTTCAAGGAGGGGTATGAAGGAAAACTGGACTATTTACTCAAAATAACTTCCAAGTTAACTAGAAAAATGAAAGGGTTAGTATACATGATTGTATGTGGAAATCCTGAAATTAATTTCCATATTGCATGGTGTCCAGAGCCCTGATAGAAGTAACCCTTAAGTACTGAGCCAGGTGTAGTCACTAATAATTCTGAGTTAATACAAAGAAAGAAACATTTTCAAAATACAGAGACATTCAATTTATAACTCAGATTTCAACATTTAAAATAACAAAGTCATAGCCAGTACAGAAGGAACCTTAACAGGAACCTTAACAAGCAGTTGTACTGTGCTTAGTCCAAAGCATATTTTTCTTTAAAGGTTCTGAAGCAAACTGACTCTAAAAGTAATACCACAGAATTCAACGTATAGAGACGTCTGTCTGCAGGCACTTACTATCGAATGTAGTAATCAGAAGGAAGCTCAACCTGAAGAACTCACAAGAGAAACTTTGACTACACGAAAGGCCAACTCTATGACAACAGTTCAGAAAAACCTTATGACTTTTATTCCTAAACCCAAGCAGGATACTTCATTAGAAAAATAAAACCTGTTTAATAGTTGTAGTAAGTAATTGTGTCTAAATACATATTTTGAAGCACAGAATGACATTGTGTTGCCATCGGGATAATACTTCAGAAAGTTAATATTATTTTAGTATTAAAGAATAAAAGGATAAGTAAGAAAGGGTCTTAAAATCTAAAAAAATGCTCTTTCTCTCTCCATAGTTCTGAATAATTATTCTTTTATTAACACATATCATAAATAAGATGGTGGCTGAGTGATTAATTCACCTATTGTGTTTGATTCCCATTATGTCTGTGTGGTAAGAGTGAGAACAACTGGAGTAGAATATGAAAACAAAATTATTTGGGATACCCTAAGTATGAGAGCTCTGTTGTTTTAGCCATAACTCTGGTACTTTGTTCTTCCAAAGACTCTACATTCTGATGCTACTTTATCATCTGGGGATAAATAATGTAGCATAATTTTACTCATTTTAATATATAAGCTTTAAAATAAATTACATTGATCATAGCAGTTACTCATAATTGACTAAAAGTTAATAAAAATCATTGTAGGTGAAGTGCAAAAGGGGAATAACAGCAACAGAGGAGATAGTCACAATAAAGAGAATGCTATCACACTCCTACCTGTTCGGCCATGTTCTGACTAGTGTTAAACTTTACCAGTAAAACTCTGTACAATATAAACTCCGAAGTCCTGCCAGCCTCACTAACATAGCTGTTCAACAGCAAATGCACTGTATCTACCCAGTGTAGGAGCTGTTACTAAGCACTTAAATTGTTGCTGAAATGGTGGCAAATGGGGATGAAATTATGTTTGTATTGCTTACAGAAAAAGTCAGTTATGACATTTATTCAGAATAAAATAATGAAATAGAAGTTTTGTTTAAATGTAATATTGTGAGAAAAGAAAGAGAATCCCATAAGTTAAAAAGCACATACCAAACTGGGTTGTGGAGTCCCCAGAACAAAGAGTTCTGTAAAGGAAGAAATTACATATCACATGCGAGGTGTGTGTACAATTAAAGAATGGAGTGAGCTGACTTGCCTTTGAAAGCTGATTAAATATTTGTTTTTCAAGCTCCCTTGGTCTAGGATTCTCTGTGCAGATAAGGTCTATTGCTAGGCATTTTAATTTTGGAGCTTTGGGCTAGCATAAGAAAATGTCCTTTTCAGATTAAATCTGGGTTTTTATGGCTTTATAAAATTTATTGCCAACAGGCTTCCCTTCTTGACTTACTTCCTCAGGAAGAAATAAACGTTCTATAAAAAATGACTGATAATTTTTTCAATTATTATTAGTAGTAGTGTTAGTAGTGACAGTGCAACTGTAAAAGCTGTTTCACTGCCATTGGAGATTCAATCAAATGAGAGAGAGAGACATTGAAATATGTGGATAAAAAGCTTAGCTGGAGACAAATCAGCATTTTGGAAGATATGGAGTCATGTTTTCAAAGGAACCATCTTGCCTTCAGGATCACAATAATTTATTTTTTTTAAACAGATAAATGTTTTGGAAAAAAATAGTGGGTTGCAAACCTTGGATATAAGAGTGAATAATGTATTTGTAGGATGATTACTTGTTCTTATCTGCAAACTTGAACAAAGTAAAGGCAAAATTAGGAACAATCTTCTTAACTGTAGGCTTTAGTGTGAAAGTTGGGAGAAAGGTGATGAAGGAAAATATCCTTGTATGGATGTTTACTGTTCCTAAGTTCTTTGGGAAAATTCCAAATATCTCCTATTAGTCATTCATTTTCACAATCTTGAGGGAAACATCCCAATTCATAACCTTTGAATTCATCACAACTCATTTTATGAACAGGGTCACAGTGAGGGTGTTTGAAATAGATTAAAGTGACTTGTGTTTAGAAAATAGAGGTGGAGAAAAAAGTATTTAGAAATGATGAGGATATGACAAGAATCTATTAATAGCACCTGGTTTTTAGCTTAGAATATGAGCTTCAGCAGCACCTGTTTACACAAATAATTCATTTTGTGGAGGTAAAAAGAACAAAATTCTTAAAAGAGTTAAATTTTTCTACCTTTGAAGTTTATCAGAAAAGGGCCTTCAATCCGAGGAAATCAAATAAATAGTGTCAATAGTATAATAACAACATTGGTCATGTGTGTTCTATGGGCCCCAAGGATCTTTCAAGTGTGGTCTTCAAATAAAAATCATATAAAATGGTAGACATATAATAAGACTGATGGGCCCTGGATAGGATCTGGGAATTACAGGAAATAAAAAGAAAATTGTTGTTAGAAGTAGTACAACAATCAGAAAAATATTGCAAAGCACTGATTTAAAGGTTCATTCTTCTTTACATCCTGAAACTATTTCACCTTTTGTGTTATACTGTCTAGTTGGATTTCCACTTCTTCTGAAATATTCAATTTGGTGCAAATGATTGACTGTATGAACAATTGCATAGACATACCTTGTAAACCCAAAAGAAAGTCTAATGTGACAACCACATTTATCAGCTGATAAATTGCTGATCTTGCCTCTGTTCACTTATACATGTGAACTAGGGGGCATATATTTGATAATTATGTGCCTCAAATTATTCTCTTAACCTGACACCATTTCCCATTTTGAAAGTATGTATGGTAATCATATTCTCTGTCAACTGAGTAAGTACTATGCTAAATGTTTAGTCCTATAGGAGCATATAGGAATGACACAGTCACCAAGCATTTTCCTTCAATTTCCCCAGTGTCAAAGCATTGATGTTCCATCCTTTGGCTAGAGTATTCTTCCTTATTCCACACACAAAAAACTAAGTCTTTTTTTTCCTTCTTTTTTAATATTTTTTTAATTTAAACACCTTGGTTACAAACATGATTGTGGTTGGGTTTCAGTCATTTCAGATGACACCCCCCCATCACCAGTGCAACATTCCCATCACCCAAATATTCCTCCTCCCCTCCCCGCCCCTACCTGTACTCTAGACAGGCTTTCCACTTCCCTCATATATTCTCATTGTTAGGATAGTTCGCAATGTGGTTATTTCTCTAACTAAACTCATCACTCTTTGACAATGCTGTCAAGTGTATTTCTATTTATAGCATCCATTGATAGGGATATTGTCAAATCAAGAACCTTTTATGTGATACTGAAGCTGAGATAATCTTGTGTGTGTGTGTGTGTGTGTGTGTGTGTGTGTGTGTGAGAGAGAGAGAGAGAGAGAGAGAGAGACAGAGACAGAGAGACAGAGACAGAGAGACAGAGAAAGACAGAGACAGAGAAAAAGACACAGAGAGAGAAGTTTGAGCTTGGAAAGTCAAGTTAGGTGGAGGAAAATAAGCATAAACAGTACAAAAAGGGACAAAATGAAAATTAATAATGGGTGCTTGAGAAGCATATAATTGTCATACATTACTATGGCATTAAGCAGCAGATTCTGAAATTTCAAACTTTTCTTTCCTTGCAGAATTGTATAATTTTTTGCTTAGTGTATTGTTCACAGTTTACAAGTAGGACTATAAAAATTCAATGGCTCTCAATATATTATATATATATATATATATTTTTTTTTTTTACTGTGCCAGGGCAGGAGGGGAAATCAATATATTATATATTTTTAAATTTTATTGTAGTTTTGAAAGCAGGTCAAATTGAGTAAATATTTATAATTTTATGTACTAATATACTGCTCAAGACTCGATCAATTTGTTGTTGTTGTTGCTTTATTTTGTTCATTTATTGGGGGAATAATTCCCTGTGTCTTCAGGACCCTTTTCTGAACTCTGTGCTCAGGGATCAATTGTCATGGCTCTCGGGAATCATAAGTGATGCTAGCAGTTGAACTGATATTGGTTGCATGTGAAATAAGCACATTCCACCCTCCATTACTCTCCAAACCTCCAGCACAGTATCATGATATTTCTTGTACAGCTTTTCCTCTCCCGCATCTTCCCTCACACCAGATTTGAGAATGTCAGTTTTAAAATTTAAGCCCATAAATCTGTTATATATTGCAGTTTCCCCCCTCTTATTCTTTATATAATTGATGAACTATCTCATTTAATATTTATCCTTCTCGTTGGATGTGTTAAAATGATTCCAGTTTCATCCAAGATAGAGCAAAATGGAACATTTCACGTATTGTCTATTTATACCTATACCACAACTTCAGTAATTCATCTATCATTGGGAATTTAGGTTTTTTCATATGTTGGCTATTTTACTTAATGCAACAATGACCATAAATGTTGTTTTGTGTTCTCAGAGTTGATGCCAAGGGAGGAATCACCTGGTTGAATTAAAAAGTTCTATTCTTTTTATTTATTTATTTTTTGGGGGTTTTGGGCCACACCCAATGATGCTCAGGGGTTGCTCCTGGCTATGAACTCAGAAAACACTCCTGGCTTAGGGGGCCATATGGGATACTGTGGGATTGAACCGCAGTTCATCCTAGGTTAGCACATGCAAGGCAAATGCCCTACTACTTGCACCACTGCTGGGCCTCCATTCTTGCTTTTTTAATGAAATTACTGTAAATTAAAGAGTTATAGATTTATTTATGATTGTAGTTTAGGTATACAATGTTCAAACACCAATTTCTTCACCGGTATTCACTTTTACCAGCATCCCCAGTTTCTCTTCACATCCCAGTCTGCTTCTATGTCAGTAATTTTTCTTTTTTCTCTTAGGCACAATTATTTGTAATAGTATTACTGATAGAATATCATGAACTTTACCTTTTTTTAACATCTGACTCTCATACAGAGTGACCACCACACCCTTTTCTTTATTTCTATTGCCCTTGGTCATTAGTTTTTCCCCTATGATATTTTTTTTTTGTATCTGAATATGAAGAGATTATATTATGTGTCTGAGTCTCTTCCTCTGACTTATTTTACTCAAAATAATACTCAACAGATCCATCCATCAATAAGCAAATTATATTCAATTTTTCTAATGGCCCTGTATATATTCCTTTGTCTATATGTACTTTAGCTTTTTTATCCAGTCATCTGTTCTTACTTTTTTGAGAAGTCTCCTTATTTTCCACAGAGACAATACCAGACAACATTTTTGCCAATAGCAAAAGAGGGTTCATTTCACAATTTTCTCAAAAATACTGCATTTTTTAAAATTTTGTATAGTGCATTTTCATTTATTGTATGATAACTGGTTGCTGACATAAAAGTTCTTCAACCTTTTTCAAGAAAGTTGTTCACAGAAAATGAAAGAGAATCATAGTTATTATTCAGTGGTTTTCCTTGACAGCCTTGCTAGGCATTTATTAAATATGATATCTGCTCCATTAATGCAACCTGACCACTGCTAATTGTAATCTTCTATTCAATTCTAGCAAGACATTTCCTGTTTGGATGACCTTTTGCAATCCTCATTGTTAAGACTAAAGTAAACTTGTTTTACTTATAGAACTGTCCCAACCTTGGTATTTTATTAGGGAGTTTATTTCTCACACTTCTATCATCAGATGATATTTTTCATATTTTTATTTTCACTTCTCTCAGAATCAATATGATAAAAACATTTTCATATGCCTACTGCCTGAATGTATGTCTTCTTTGGGAAATATGTTTATTTCCTCTTTTTTTCTCCTCAATTTGTTTGGTATTGCATTTTGTTTATAAGCTTTGCTGAATGATATATAGCTGAATATGTGTAATTTAGCCCATTATTTGACTTACAGTGCAAGCATTTTATCCTATTCTGTTGTGTGTGCTCTAATTTTAACCTGAAAATCTTTTGCCATGAAAACAAGTTTAAGGTTTATTTTGATCCAATTACTTACTTTTATTTTTGTTATTTTTTATCTGAAGAAAATGTCTGCTACAGAGGAAGTCAGATGAGAGGGCAGGAGTCGGAAAGGGGAGGGGCATTTGTTTCAGAAAATGTGAACTGGTGAAGGTGTTGTACATTTTATGACTGAAACTCAATCATGCGCAAAATTGTAACTGTGAAGAATTGTTTTATGAACAACCTTGTAAACCATGGTGTTTAAATAAAATAATTAAAATAATATAAAATTCTATGAATTTATTCATAGAATCACATATTCTGTAACTTTTTTTCTTTGAAGTATTCATTAATTTATTTGTATATATCTATCCTTAAATCTCTGGAATATATTTCCCTCAGACTGGAGCCATAGCACAGCAGTAGTGCATTTGTCTTGCACGCAGCTGATCCAGGATGAATCTAGTTTGATCCTCCAGCGTCCCCGAGCCAGGAACAATTTCTGAGCACATAGCCAGGAGTAACCCCTGAGCGTCACCAGGGTGTGGCCTAAAAACCAAATATATATATATATATATATATATATATATATATATATATATATAAATATATATCTGTATATATAACTGGAATATATTTCCCTTGATTATAACATGAGTCTTTTGATATATTGCTGAATTCAATTCATTAATATTTTTATGATTTTTGCATCAATAAATATCAAGGATACTGCTCTGTATCTTTTATATTAATATATTTTTACTATTGTAATTTTTGCTTCATAGAAGCTTTAATTTTTTAATTTTTTACTTTTCTAGTCTTGGTGCCACACCTGGTGATACTTAGATGTTATTCCTAGCTTTGAAATCAGGAATCAGCTGGAGATGGACCCGGTTTGATTACATGCAAGACAAGTGAACAACTGCAGATGTTTCTACAGATGCTTTTAGAAAGTATACTCCTGTACCTCCATGTTCAGTATTTTAGAAAATCTTATGGAGCATATTTCATGTTTTTAAAGATTTTCTAATCTTTTAATTTTTTAATTTTCACTTGTGATCTTGTCCGGTTTTATTATTAACTAATTACCTTTACACCATGTTTACAAGTTTGTTCATAATAGAGTTGGTTATTTTCCAATACAAAGTTATCCATGATTGTGTTTAGTCATGCAATTCACCATTCATCAATGCGTATTTCCCATCACCAAATGACCCAGTTTCCCTCCTCCTACCCCACTGCCTGCCCATGGAGCAGATATTTTTGTTCATTCTCTCTCTTTTACTCTTATTTTCTTTCTCCCCATCCTACTTTAGACACTGTGATTTGTAACATTGTTACAAAGAGGAATAATGTATGTGACATTATAGTCTTTGAGCACTCAATTCAATGTCTGGAGTGATCATTTCCAATTATCATGTCATACTTGTCTCTTCTCTGCCCTAACTGTATTCACCTGCTATTTGTGGGAAGCTTCCTGCCAAGGCCTGATCCTCCTGACCATTATCTCTATTGTCTCTGGATATTATTATCATACTATCCTTTTTTTTTTTTTTGGCATATCTTACAAATGAGTGCAATCATTCTATGTCTTTGAATGTCTATTGTGCTTAATAAAATACTCTCCATATCAATGTATAAGCAAATTTTATATTTCATTTTTCCTAGCAACTGAATAGTATTCCACAGTGTAAATGTATTACAGTTCCTTTAGTCACTTAGCTGATCTTGGGCACCTGAGTTGTCTCCATATTCTGGCTATTGTAAGTAGTGCTACATTGAACATAGAAATGCAGAGGACTTTTTTTGTTGGATTCCTAAGGTACATTCGGGGAGTACTATTACTGGGTCCTATAGAAGCTCAATTTTTAATTTTTTTTTTTTTTTTGGTTTTTGGGCCACACCCTGTGACGCTCAGGGGTTACTCCTGGCTATGCGCTCAGAAGTTGCTCCTGGCTTCTTGGGGGACCATATGGGACGCCGGGGGATCGAACCGCGGTCCGTCCTAGGCTAGCGCAGGCAAGGCAGGCTCCTTACCTCCAGCGCCACCGCCCGGCCCCTCAATTTTTAATTTGGGGGAATTTTAATATTTCTTTTTCCAAAAAGGTTGGATCAATCTGCATTCATAACAGCAGTGAATAGGAATGCCTTTAGCCTTGCATCTATGCCAGCAATAGGTGTTCTTTGTGATGTGTGCACGACTCTGGGGTATGGGATGATATCTCATTATTGCTTTAATTTGCACCTCCCAGATTATTAGTGAGAGCATTTTTTTATCTGCCTTTTTGACTATTGTTATTTCTTTGTGAAAATGCTGGTTCCTTTCTTCTCCCCATCTATGGATGAGTTTATATCATTTTTAAGCTCTATCAGAGCTTTGTATATATTTGATATTAACCTCTTATTAGATAGATATTAGGTGAATAATTTTTCTCATTTTATGGGTAGTTGGTGAATATTAGTCACCATTTTTTATGAGGTGTAGAAGCTTCTCAGTTTAATGGAGTCCCAATTTTTTTAATCTTTGCTTGGCAAGTGATTCCTGAAGATAATTTTAGCTAAAATGTTATGGACTACTCTGTCTATATTTTCCTTTATATACCTTAGGGATTCAAGTCTGATATCAAGATATTTAATCCATTTCTGAGTGAACTTTTTGCACAGCTTTGGAGAACTAAGTTCTTTTTTTAATTTTGCATGTTGCTGAACAGTTTTCCCAACACCAATTATTGAAGAGAATTTTCTTGTTTACTTTGAATTTTTTGCCCACTTTTCAAAGATTAATTCACCATATACCTGAGGTGCAATCTCAGAAAATTCAATTATGTTCCATTGATCTAAGAGGCTGTTTTTTTTCCCAAATACCATGCTGTTTTAATGGACATTGCTTTATGGTAGAATTTAAAATTTCAGATAACTATGCCTCCAATTTCTTTATATCAGGATTGCTTTAACTATTTGTGGAGGTTTATTATTCCATTTGAATTTCATGATTGTTTAATCTACTTCTTTGAAGAAGTCATAGAATTGCACAAATCCTTAGGGATCACATTAAATTTGTATACATTTTGGGGAGTATTATAATTTTAATGATGTCAATTCTCCCAATCCAGAATTAGGTATGTGTTTTCGTTTCATTGTGCCCTCTTATTTTTTAGTAGCAATGTTTTTCACTTTTCTTTGTATCATTCTTTTTTTTTTCCTTTTTTTTTTTTTTTTTTTTTTTTTTTTGTTTTTGGGCCACACCTGGCAATGCTCAGGGGTTACTCCTGGCTTTCTGCTCAGAAATAGCTCCTGGCAGGCACGGGGGACCATATGGGACACCGGGATTCGAACCAACCACCTTTGGTCCTGGATCAGCTGCTTGCAAGGCAAACACCGCTGTGCTATCTCTCTGGGCCCTCTTTGTATCATTCTTCACTTATTTTGCTAAATAAACTCTAAGGTACTTGATATTATGGATACAATTGTGAATGAGATTTTTTAAAAATGTTTAGTATCATTTTCTCTTTTTTATTACTTGTCTATAGAAAACATCTGAATTTTTACATTTTAATTTTGTATCCTGCCACTTTACCACATTAATCTATTTTTTTAGTAGATTTTTAGTAGTCTTAAGAACTTTCTAATATAGCATCATGTCATCTGTGAGAGTTTGACTTTTTTTTTCTATCTGGATGCCCTTGCTATCTTTTCCTACCTAATGGTGATAGCAAGCACTTTCAGTACTATATTAAATAGAAGTGGCAAGAGGAGGCAAATTTGTGCTAGATTTTAGAGGAAAGAATTTTGGTTTCCCCCCATTGAGTATAATATTAGCAATGGTCTTGTGATAAATGTCTTTGACTATATTGAGAAAGTACCTTCCATTGCCAACTTTTTAAGAATTTTTAATCATGAATGGATTTGGGCCTTGTCAAATGCTTTCTCAGTATCTATTGATATGATCATATTTTTTCTTTTGTTGCTATGGTGTATTATATTGATTGACTTCTATATACATTAAACCATCCTTTTATCTCTCAAATAAATCATGCTATATGACTTTCTTGTTGAGCTGTTGTATTCTATTTGATATTACTTTGTTGAGGATCTTTACATCTGTGTTCATCATAGATATTGACCTATATTTCTCTTTTTTGATGATGTTTCTGTTTACTTTTGATAGGGAAATGTTAGCTTCATAGAAACTATTTGGAACTATTTATGTTTCTTCAATTATCTGAAACAGTCTGAAAGGGATTGCTAGTAGGTCATCTTTAAAGTTTTGAAATAATTTATTGGTGAAAACTTCAGGGCCTGGAACTCTGTTTTGGGGAAGCGTTCTAAATGCCATTTTACTTTCCTCGTAGTATTTATATATTCCACACCATCTTGATTCAATCTTAGGAGCTTATACTAGTCTCAGAATTTATGCATTTTCAGATCCTTTTGTTTTGTTGCATACAGATTCTCAAAATTTGCTTTTTAATAAGTCATTTCTCTTTTAAATATTGCTTCTTTCACTATTCTCTCTTTGTGGTTTTTGTCACTAAGATGTGCTTTGGGTGTTTTTATATGGGTCCCTTAAAGTTGGTACTTTTCAGTCATCCAGAATATGGGTGCAAGCATTCTTTAGCTCTGGAAACTTTTCAGGGCTGATATTTTGGTTGTTCCTTCTTCATAGGAATTTTCTTTCTGGTCCTCTATGAGTCCAATGATTTTTATGCTGTTCCTGTTGAATTAACCCCAGATTGTCATCTTTTCACTAATTTGAGGCCTTTTCCCATTTTCTATCACATTATTTTAAGTATTTTCTAATTTCTTCTGGAGTATGGAGGTGTTATGAAGCTCATTTCCCAGTTCACTGATTTTGTCCTCAGAAATAGTTATTTGCTGATATGACATTCCAGTGAATTTTTCATTTCACCTAAAGTTTTTCAGTCCTAAGTGTGTTACTTTCTCATTTTGATCTTTGCAGTATGGTGGTGCTGTTTATGTGTTATTGTTGTTGTTGTTGCAGACTGTCTGAGCCTTAGGGAATAGTGGGGTTCCCTTAAGAAAGGTGGGTGCAGGAATTTGATGGGAAACAGAGATCAGACACTCGAAGTGAGCTTAAATTTTGTCCATTTATTGTGGGTAAGAGCAGGATACTTATACTAATTTTTTTGGCTATTTAATCATAATTGACCTTTAAAACTATTAGTTCCCACACTGTACCAGACAAATGTGTAGGCCAAACTGCATGCTTAGCTAAAAAAAATATCTTTACAGACCCAAAGCACAGCCCTCAGCTTATACGCTATTCTGCTATCTATCTGAGGCCATTCTATTTTCTTATTGGCCATCTGGACCTGGTATCGGTTTGCAAGGTCATGTTCCAGAGACTGGTGTTTTTTATTTTTTTACCTTGTTCCAGTTCACACACTCTGAGCTGAGCTTGTAATATTAACCCTTAATATGACTTCACTTAGGTTAACAGCAAAGCTAAGTTTGAGGGAGGCTAATAACTTTGTAAGGCCATAATTAAAGAATTGTTCGAGTATACACAACTATAATTAAAGAATTGCTTGAGTATACACAACTTCTTGTGACTAGGTGGACATGCACACGCCCTTGTCAGGAAAGTGGGTCCTCTGTGAGGACCTCTTTCCTTTGATGAACCAAACCAGGATCTGACACTCCTGAAAGGAGAGAGAATACCTTGAATCCTCTCCATGGTAGGTACCGCCGAATTGTGTTCCTCTTAGACAGAGTTTGTGGCATGTTATAGTGGGGCTCCTTGATTAGAAGGAATTTGTAGTCAGAGTGAAGTGGAGCAGCTATGCTCTTGTTTGAGCAGACTCACCTCAATTCAAAATGGAGCTTTTTTGTTCAAACCCCATTCACAGCACACAGCCCCTCCCACTGATGTAGCACACCAGTCCTTTATTTTTCCCAGCCATGCTCATGTCTGGGACACTGCCCTCAGTTCAAAATGGAGCTTTTTCGTCAAAGTGGCACCCATAGTCTGCAGCCACTGCCACTGCTGCCTACACTGCTGGTTACCAGTTCTTTCTTTCTCTGGCCACTCCTGTCTCTGCTTTTATTATTTTGGGGCCACACCCAGTGATGCTCAGGACCTACTCCTGGGTCTGCTCTAAGGAATATTCCTGAAGGCTCTTGAAGGAATTTAAGAGGTAATTAGGATTAAATCTAGGCAGGATGTATGTGCACAAAGAAAATTAGATTCAATGAAAATTATACTTTAATGAGCAGTGTTTCAGTGTTTCAGTTTATATCTGATGCTATGACTCTACTAATTTCTGACATCCACAGAGGTGTTGTGAGATTTCTTTAACACTTGCAAGGTTGAAATAGTGACTGTGGTTCTGAGTTGTGTTCACTTGAATAACAGAAAAAAAATTGTGATCACCAGTGCCTTGTAGTTATTCTAACACTAGATTTAGCTGTCTTACAGAAGATGTGATATCTCAGTTCAATCAACTTGGGTTGTGACTAGAGATTGTGGCAACATTTACTAACAATAGCTGTTCAGCATTTTATTCTGGAGGGTTTTTTTGTTTTGTTTTGTTTTGTTTTTACTTGTCTGTACTATGTGATGATTGCACAAAACCAGAGCCTGTTAGGTGGAGGTTCACCTATAATATGTTGCTAACTGCTTTCACCTCTTGAATGGCAACTTCCTGTTAGTTTTGGAAGTGGCAGTTTCCTGCTGTGACCTTGTCATGGCCATACTGTTCCTGTGCTGGATACCTCTAGTTCCCAGTCTTTCTCTGACACAGCAGATGTGAGCATAAACTGAATCTCTGTAAACCTTTTCACTTAGTTTTCTCCATTTAAACTGGATATTAAGTTATGAGCACTCACATGGAGAAAAACTTCCTTTGGTTCTGAGTAGATTGAACTTTCAAAACTGTCATTAAATAATTTAACTGTGAACTTGAAGAGTAAGGACATGGCTGTTATACTGCTGAAACTGTTTCAATTGGCGTGGAACTAAGTTTATAGACCACTTGGGTCTTGGATCACATCAGTAATGGTTGCTCCAAATTGATGCTAGGAGTGGCAACCAACTGTTTGGGGCTTTGTAAGACCTGAGCCTGTCTCTGATTCAGTGAATTCTAATATAAATCTGAAGTTGTAAAAAAAACTTTGTATTCAGTACATTCATATCTTATATTGCATACTATATCCTGTAGCAGCATGCCAGTTCCCTTCTTCCTTTCAGTTTCTTCTCCATTATCCAAACAATCCAAACTCTCGCTCAGGTAAATGTTTCTTAACTCTGAACTTGTCCATCAGTCTATGTTATGAAGTACCAAGTTTTCCTGAGGTGATTACTACATTCTCCATATTTTTACGAGCCTCATATAAGATTTTGTGATTATTTCTGTTACTATACACTTTTTATTTTGCTAAAACAGTGATGTAAAACATACGTTCCCTTTCAGATATATTGACCCTTCCATACTCGTCTTTTTTAAGTTACCGGTTTGTTATAGAGTTTGCCAACTCTTTCGCACAATGCTTTAAAATCTAATCCAAATACATATTCCCATTAAACCTCTTTTTGAAAGAGATATTTGTCCAGGTGGTTTAATTTACAGGCTTCAATTTTTTAATAACCAAGAATTAAAAAGTTACAAAAGATACTTATGATTGAGTTCTTATGTATATTGTTATAAAAAATAACTTAACCAAGGTCTATGTCCCCCAACAATGTTCTCAGTTCCCTAAAGCCCCAATACTACCTTTTTGGCTAGCATTTTTGCCCCCACTCCATTGTTCTGGTGTTCTCTAACTCATCCCCTGACTTCTACCCAGAGGCATGCTTCCTACTGAAGACCAGTTTTTCTGTGTTATTTGATGTGTGTGATAAATTCAAGTTATCATTCTCGTCAATTTTTACTGCAGTAAAAATTTGATGTAAGACATCAAAGCACTCATCTGCTATACTAGGAGCAAGACTTCCAGAATTTGTTCTTTTCAGGTTGGAGGAGTTATGGTAAACAGGGTAGACATTATGTTGTGGAATGTTAGATAGGTACAATAACCAGCTATGAAATAGAAAAGTTAGAAATAAAAAGTTAGAAATTTATAAAACTTTAGAATATTACTCAGAAATTCAACATAATCTTTTATATTTTAATGTTCTTCAATCTTACCCATCATGAGTCTTTAATGATTTACTATATAGAATTTCAAACGGACTTAATCTGACTTTTTTTTTCAGGGGGATACTCTCATTTATAACAAGGCAATCAGCAATGGATTTTCCCAAGTCATATGTGCTTCCTGGTATAACTTAACCCATTTTTTCCAAGTATTATTAATTTACTTAATATTTCCTCCTTATTGGGGTCTCTAGGAGGCATAAAATATTTGAACTCTTTGATACTCTTTGATACTTGTGATGTAAAAACCATTCAATTTTCAATCTTGGGACCGGAGAGATAGCACAGCGGCATTTGCCTTGCAAGCAGCCGATCCAGGACCTAAGGTGGTTGGTTCGAATCCCAGTGTCCCATATGGTCCCCCTGCCAGGAGCTATTTCTGAGCAGAGAGCCAGGAGAAATCCCTGAGCACCGCCAGGTGTGGCCCAAAAATCAAAAAACAAAAAACAAAAACAATTTTCAATCTTGAAGGACTTTGGTAAACTATTTATGGTTATTATTTCCTTTAATAGAATTTCTAGTCACTTTAGTTTCTTTTGTCAGTTTAAATAGCAAATTTCTCCACCCATTCTCAAAAGTCAATTACAAATATTAAAATATAATGCTAGCTACCTGCTTCTCTGAGCTTGAGAATCCAGCTATGAATCCGAAGTCAGGATTTTCCCATTCTTTGCTACACAGGTAACCAATTGACATTTTCCCATTTCAGATATGTACTTTTATTCTTTAAATCTTGGATGTGTACTGGGGCTCTCTCCAACTTTGGAGAAGCCATGTTCTCAAGCTCTGTTCCCCATTTTTCTTTGAGGCACTGTGATTTGCAATATTATTTCTAAAAAATTCTTATGGTATCATGCATGTAACTTTACATCCATTCAGCATCCAATTCTTATCTATAATGATTATTCTCACTGTCATTGCTATCATGATCCCTTTTTTCCTAACTTAACTCAAACCCTTCTTTTTGGCAAGCTTCCTACCATGGACCAGTCCTTTTGTGCCCTAATTTCTATTGTCTTTGTGTATTCTCACACTATGTATTTTTATATCCTGTATAGGAGTATGATTGTTCCAAGTCTGTTTCTCTGGCTGATTTCACTAAGCATTTCTCCACATCTAAACATGAATAAACACAATTTATTACTATATTTTTTTCAAATGGCTCCATATTGTGTTCTATAGTGTAGATGCACCATAGTTTCTTTACCCACTCATTTGTTTTCTGGTACTTGTGTTATTTCCACATTCTGTTTTTTTTTATAAATAGTGCTGATAAAAGACATATGCTATCAATAGAGGAAACAAAAAAAAAAAGCATTTGGGGAAAACCCCAATAAATTAAAAATAAAAGGGAATGTTCTTAATCTAAAAAGGGCACTGATTTATATATATGTATATATATTTATTTATTTATATAAATATATATTTATATGTATATATATTTATGAAAACATACCATAATTATTTAAGATCATAATTAAGTGTGTGAAAAGTGAAAATATTTCAGTTTAAAAATAGTAGCAAGGTAAGAACATCTACTTTCATCACTTCTATTCAATATCGCCACTGAGGCACATGTGTTGTCTGGGCACAATCCAATGAGAGAAAAGTGATATGTAGAGAATGAATTTTACTATCAACAAATTGTCAGGTTCCAATCAGGAGCCAGAGTAATAGCAGAGCAATAGGGCGTTTGCTTTGCACGCGGCTGCCCAGGACAGACCTGGGTTCGATCCCTGATGTCCTATATGGTCCTCCAAGCCAAGAGCGATTTTTGAGCACATAGCTAGGAGTGAACCCCTGATCGTCATCGGATGTGGCCCCCAAACAAAGCAAAACAAAAAAAAGTGTTGAATCAAATTCTCAAAACAACTATCTTTCCTGCAAGTTCAAAGAAGGGTTTTCTACGGAGAAAAAAATATAAGAAAAAAAAAAATGGTTGACTGCAGACTGGTGGACTCCAGAATGAACAATTACTTATTTCATGGGTTTGTGTCCCGAGGTATACCTGATCTTATATACAAACTTAAAAAAACTCCTGATAAAATTAGGAGAAACTGTACTTGTCTTTAAGATTTTGTATGGGATATAAATCTATGTTCTCTTTCCATAAGTTTCAGCATGTTTGTTACTTTAGAATATTTTTTTCTAGGTGAAACACATTAATAAACTTTTCAGTATTTTAATGTAATTCACATCTCAGAAATAGTATCAGAAAACAGGAAATTATTCAGGAGGTTAATCTGTGGACTCTCTCCTGGAAAAAAGTATTATAGAATAACAGTGCATTATTTCTACTGTGTATATCCCAGAATAAGATTAAGATCAAGATCACAATTCAAGTTAGAAAGCTGAAACTTGTGGAGAGTATAAAGTAACAGAAAGCTAGTCATAAAAAAATGTCTCAGGAAAACTTTTTAGTTCCATGGGAATGGTTTAAATAATTGACGAAGGTTTCTGTATACAGAAACATTTGCACGTCAGCTTTTAGTAAGCATATTCTGTCTCCATAAAGGAAAGATATAATATTATTTTGTCAATAGAGGAAAACACTTAACTTTTTACTTATTATGTTTTCCCAGAAAAAAAACACAAAATCTCCCTTCCTTTTTTGTGGTGTACCCTAAGACCCACCCATTTCTGGGAGGGGTCTTAACCGGATAATAGGTGTGACCCTACCTGCAAGACCTCCCATTCCTGGGAGGGGTCGGGAAAAAGGTAGATAAGGCTGGGACCAAGGGAATTCGGCCCCTTTTTGGCTCTTTGCCCCTTTGGCCGTTTCTCTCTTGGCCCGGCTTGGCTTCTGGCTTTTGAATCTTTGGGCCGCATGGAGCCCAAAGGGAAGATGGCTAACAGGAGATAAGATGCAGGGCTAGCAAAATATAGCTGAATGCTTAAAAGGTTGACATAGGCCACACACCTGTGGTGGCTAGGGCATAAATAAAGATGATTCTTCCTGAAGCCTGCGTGTGAGTGAGTGATTTCACCTGGGCCTGGAACTTGCCAGCTGGATGGGGAATGAAGCCACGTGGCTGGGGCCTAAGCACAAAGGCCTCCATCCACCGCCATTCCAGCCCCATCGTTAATTATTTAATTCAACACTTTTTCATAATATATATTTGAGCTAAACTATATGGGTTTCTAGAATATGACATGTGAATCAGTTTACCAATCTTTCTGGAGCTATACCACATATACAAGAGAAATATATATTATTGTTAAAAAAATTGTTTCTTATTTTATGAGGCACCATGTTTATAATACAGTTAATAATAGTTCTCTGCATAATTAATTAATTACCACATCTACCACTAGAGTGTCCTCTGCTATTATCTTACTGATCCCTTTCCACCTTCCTTTAATCAAATTATTAATTTCAAGGATGATATTGAGGTCTTTAATTTATTTTAATTGTCTTTTGTATAGGAATGACATAGGAGCTTCAGTTAATTTCTTTTGTGTGTGGTTGACCAGTTTTTTAGCATCATTTGTTAAAGAGGTTTTCCCTGTTCCACTTTATATTTCTAGCTCCTTTATTGAAGACTAGCAGTGCATATACCATAGATTTTGTCTCTATATTTTCAATTCTATTCTATTAGTCTTTGAGGCAAGTCTGTATTCCAAAAACACACTGTTTTCACTACTGTAGTGTCATGACACAATTTAAAGTTGGTGCAAAACAAGATGTCCATATTGTTTATTTCCTAGAATTGTTTTGGGTATTATTTTAATTTTATTACTCTATATGAAATTTAGCAGTACTTGCCTATGTCTTTGAGGGATGTCAGATATTTTATATGGACTGCATTGAATCTCTGTAAGGATGGTCATTTTGACAATGTTAGTCCTTCTGATCCATGAAGAAGTTTTTATATTTCTTTGTGTTATCCTACATACTTTTAGTAGTAACAATTTTCTTTGGGTAAATTTTTCATGTGTTTTATTAAGTATATTCCCGGGTATTTTATTTTTTTTAAATTAACTACTGTTAATTGAACACTGTGGTTAAAAGTTGTTCATGATTGAATTTCAGTCATACAATGTACACCTCCCTTTACCAGTGCAAATTTCCCACCAAAACATTCCTGATTTTCTCCTTTCATACTCCTTGCATGGCTCTGGGGCAGATATTTTCTCTCTCTCTCTCTCTCTCTCTCTCTCTCTCTCTTTCTCTCTCTCTCTTTCTCACCCTTTTTTTTCATTCAAACACTGTGGCTTGTATTATTGTGAATAATGGGGTATCATGCATATCACGTTATCTTTTTACAGCACCCAGTTCTTGTCCAGAATAGTTAGGTTAAAGGATCTCTGTCATAGAGGTCCATTCTCTACCCAATTACACTTCTCCAATATTTGTGGCTAATTTTCTAAAATGGACAGGTCCATCTTGCTGTCATTTTTATTGTCTCTTTATGGTATCACCATGCTATCCTTCTTTCTTATATTTCTAAAATGAGTGAGTTCATTCTATGTATATTCCTCTCCTTTTGACATATTTCACTCAGCATAATTCTCTCAATATCAATAATTTTTAGCAAATTTCATGACTTCAGTTTTTCTAACAGCAGCATAGAAATCAATTAAATAAATGTACTACAGTTTATTTATTTATTCATCTGTTCTTGGATTCCAGAATCTGGCTACTGTAAATAGTGTGGGAATGAACTTAGAAATACAGAGGTCATTGTGTTCTTGCGTTTCTAGTGTATATCCTTAGGAGTAGTATTATAGATAATATGGGAACTTTTGTTTTTTGTGTTTTGGGTCACACCCAGCAGTGCTCGGGGGTTACTCCTGGCTCTACACTCAGAAATTACTCCTGGCAGGCTCGGGGGACCATATGGGATGCCGGGATTTGAATCACTGTCCTTCTGTATGCAAGGCAAACTTTCTGCCTCCGTGCTATCTCTCCGGCCCCGGGGGCTCATTTTTTATTTTTTTGAGGATTATCCTATATTTTTCCTAAAAGGCTGGACCAGTCAACATTCCCAACAGCAGTGAATGAGACTCCCTTTCTTCCCACATCTGCACCAACACTGGTTGTTCTTGCACATTGTGATGTGTATGATTCTCTGTGGTGTGAGATGATATCTAATTGTAGTTTTGATTTGCATCTACTTAATGATCAGTTGTGTGGAACATTATTTCATGTGCCTTTTGACCATTTGTATTTCTTCTTTGAGGAAATAACTGTTCATTTCTTCTCTCCATATTTGGATGTTCTTAGATGTTTTTATCTTCTTATGTTCTACTAGTGCCTTGTGTTTTATTGATAGTAACCCTTTATTATGGGTAATGTGTAAATAGTTAATCACATTTTGTGTGAAGTCTTTGTATCCTAGTCACCATTACCTTTGAAGTGCAGAAGCTACTAAGTTTTATGTAGTCCCATTTGTTTACCTTTGCTTCCATTTACTTGGCCAGCGGTGTTTCATACTTGAATGCAGTGGAAGTCTCATGCCCTAGTTCCTGGGGGAGGGGATTAGGGAACACGACTCTGGAAGCAATGCTAGCACAGGGAATAATCTACACAAGGTTAGGGAGAACAGAATCTTCCACTACAAAATATAAAAAATAATAATTAAAAAAAAAAACCTGTCTACTCTCTGCAAACAGGCAAAGAAAGATACGGCAGGCAGACAGGCTAGCAATGGAACTGAAACCAAAAGTAGTCTCTCTGACCCAAGGTCTTTATTGAAAAGATTAGGACCATCCCTATGGGTGGAGAACAGATAGTGGTAGAAGAAAAATTCAGAGGTACTTCCTGATCAGGCAAACAAACACAAGTAAAGAAGAATTATCTTGAATAAAGTAAAAATGAGTACTCCAGCACTTGAAGATGCATTTAGCTTCAATATCATGGAGTGTTTTGTCAATATTTTTCTCTATCAAGATATGTAATTCATTTTGAGTTCAACATTTTGTACAACTTTAAATAGATGACTATCTTTATTTTTTGAAAGTAGATGACTAGTTTTCCCAATGACACTTGTTGAAGAGGCTTTCCTTCTCCCACCTTATATTTCTTGCCTCCTTATCAAAGATCAATCATATACCTGAAGGTCAGTCTCATAATATTAAACTATGTTTCATTGATCTCAAGGTCTGTCTTTATGCCTGTACCATGTTATTTTAATGACTATTGCTTTAAAGTACTGTTTAAAGTTGGGGAATTGATGCTTACCAGTGGCTTTTCCCCAAGGAATTTTTAGAAATTCATGGAAGTTTATTATTTCATATAAATTTCAGAAGTGTTTGATCTACTTCTTTGAAAAACCATCATGGGTATTCTTATAGGAATTGCATTAAATCTGTATAATACTTTGAAAAGTATTGCCATTTTAATGATATCAAACCTCTCAATCCATGAACAGTGTATGTGTTTTATTTCTTTGAAGCCTATTTTATTTCTCAAAGCAGTGTTTTGAATTTTCTTTTTCTTATTGTGGTCAAAGTAAATTACAAATCTTTCACAGTAATGTTTAAGGCACTTGGTGATAATGAATGAGGGGGATTCCCACCACTAGTGTTGCCTCCCTCCACCCCTGATTTGAGTTTTCTGTGTATAGGTATTTCATTCAAGGTTCTTGATTATTCAAGGTGCAGTTGCAATTCAGTTTTTTAAATATACCTTTTCATCTTTTATTAATTATATATAGAAAAGTTATTAATTTTCCCATCTTAATTACATTGTCTTCTACTTTATTATATAAGTCCATTGCTTTTAGAAGCTTTTGTGGATTATTTAGGATTTTCTAGATATATTATCATGCCATCCACAAATAGTGAAAGCTTGACTTCTACTTCCCTATCATAATGTCCTAGATATCTTTTTCTTGCCTAAATTCCAGAGCCAGTACTTCCGGTACAAGTTGAAAGGTTGTAAACTTGTATTGTGTGAGATCTTAGATGTAAGGCTTTTAGAGTTTCCCCATTCAGTATAATGTTTGCAATGGTCTCATGATAAATGTCTCTTATAACATTGAGAAAATTTCTTTCAGTTTCCATCTTGTTGTGAATTTTTTTTTCATGAATGTGGGCTGGGTCTTGTCAAATGCTTTATCACCATCAATTGATATGATCATATGATGTTTTTCTTTTATTGATAGGTACAGATTGAGTTATAATACTGAAAGCTTCAAGATCAAAAAGGGAAATCATATAGAAAGAAGCAAACTAAATATTTATAGAAGACATATAGCAAGCAACTCTCAAGGCCTTAAGGCAGTGGTGGATATAATGTCTCAATAAACCTCAATAAAATGAATGCCTCATCATTAATACATCACCCAACCAGGATTTTATTCAGGGGTGAATGTAGTAGACACAGTTTCATCAATAAATAAGAGCTCAGGAAATTTACAGACTCACCAACCTTAAAAGAACCCTTAAAAGAGATTATACTTGAAGGCAAGACAAACTCCATAATCACATGAAACTCCTGTGTAAAAGATGTCATATAATCTCACAACAATCATTTCTCTCAACATCAGTGGACTAAATGCATCAATTGCTCTTTTCTTAAATGAGATATAAATTGAGACATGAAAGGTCATGGGTAAACCAACCCAAGAAGAAGAAATTGGTCACCTTGGATGGAGAGAGCAGGTCAAACCCCCACCCTGTCAAAGTCACATCTACTGACTATCACTCAGAAACATGGTGTTCCCAATGGTCCCTCCACATCAGTCTCTATGATTCCTTCCAGGACATCAATCTGATCAAAATTCAGGTACTCTAGCTTTGGGGTTGATATTATCAGGGCTGTTAAAAGCAAGTGTAAGTATACCCCCGTCTACTTTCTTCCAGGAATCCTGGCAGCCATAACCATGCCCACGAGTGCAGGCACCATATTCAAACTGGACCAGCTCCATAGAGTCAATTTTTTTTTTACAAGGTATAAACAGAGTCTTAAAAGATCATGGGTACTCCAGCCTAGAGAGAAGAAAGGTAGCTATCTCAGGAAGAAAATGCTGGGCAAGTACCTGCTCTGCTGAAGCCACACCTGCTGAGGCATTACCCAGAATCATTGTTTTCCTGATGGCTCTGCTTCTTCACTCCTCAACAATTCCCATCAGGGAAACCAATCTGTCCAATCTTTAGGTGCTCCTATTGGGGCTGATATCACCAAGGTATTTTGGAGAGAGTGAAGGCACTCTTCTTTCCTAATAACCTTTATCTTCCTTTTTCCAGGAGGCTGGTATTTAAATACACACACATAAATGTCATAGTATCAGTAATAGTGCTTTGCATTTCTGAAGAACTTCATTTATTTGATGCTTTCAGTTCTATAGGAACTCACCAATTTACCAGAATGGTCAGCTAACAAAATTTTATGAAACCTTCTGTAATTTTATGAATAGCTTCATTAGATATATAATAACTTTCACAAATGGCTTGCTACTTCTTTGTGACTTCTTTTTTATTGAGACAATGTGAATTACAAGTCTTTTACAGTTATATTTAAGGTACATTGTAACAATGATTTAGGGCAATTCCCACCACCAATGTTGATCTCTCTCCACCCCTGTTTCCAGCATGCTTCCCCTGTCCTCAGCCTTAGTCCCCTCAACTGTTAGTGTAACAAGTCCCTTTTGTGTACAGCTAGTTGTAGTTTGGGTATCTTGATTCTATGTTGACTTGGGACTGATCTTTTTTTATTTCCATTCAAAGTTCATAAGACTGCTTGACCCTGGTACCAAAACATATGGTATGCTTCAGGAATTTATATGTCATCATTCCACAGGGGCCATGCTAATTTTAGTTTATATTCTGCCAAAGTGAGCATTTTTTTCCTTTTTTATTAGTTTTTTTTTGGGGGGGCCACACCCATTTGACGCTCAGGGGTTACTCCTGGCTATGCGCTCAGAAATCACCCCTGGCTTGGGGGGACCATATGGGACGCCGGGGGATCGAACCACTGTTCCTCCTACGCTAGTGCTTGCAAGGCAGACACCTTACCTCTAGCGCCACCTTCCCGGCCCCTTTTATTAGTTTTTTTTATTAAAGTTTCTTTCTTCCATATCTTTTTCTTTTTATATTTTCTTTACATTTTTTTCAATAACTTTGCTCTAACTTATACAGAACAAATGTATCATGGTCAACTATGTAAATATGTGGTGCATTTTCTTTAAATAAAGTAAATTAAATTAAAATAGAAAACACAGAGTCACAAAATTAATCAGAATGTTAAATCTAATATTTTGCTATCTGTAAAATATACATCTGAATAGTCAGAGCAAACAGATTCAAAGTCAAAGGTTGCATGAAAATCCTTCAAGCAAAGCAGTTCCCTTAAAAGGTTGAGGTGGACGTTCAAGTATGAGATGACACAGTCTTTAGGCTAAAAAGGATATAAAAGACAGAATAATTATTTTTTAATCAAAAGATATGTACTTCAAGAAGAAATCATACTCCTAAATTTATGTGCACCCAATAAGGGTTCAGAAAAGTAATAAAATCTGCTAAAATATTAAAAAAAAAAAGACATCAATAGCAACATAGTAGTAGTGGAAGATTTCAACAAGCTCTGTAATCTTGATAGATTAACCAGGATAAAACTTACAAAGAACATATTGGCTTTGATGAAAGAAATGGAAGAGTGGCTTAGTAAACATATATAAAGGACTATTCATCCCCTAAAGGCTGAATATGTATATTTCTCCCAGGTAATGTACCTGGGACATTGTCGATATGCTGGGCCATAAAACAAACCTTGATAAATAAAAAACATAGAAATTGTAACAACTATTTTCTCAGACCATATTGCTCTGAAAATAGAAGTGAAATATAGTCATAGAGAAATAACTTTCACACATGAAAATTCAACAGATTTTTACTGAACAACCATTAGGACAAAGATAAAATCAAAGATGAAATAAGATGATTTCTGGAAACAAAGTAGAATGAAAACATGAATTATCAGAACTTGTGAGACACAGCAAAAGTAGTATTAAGAACAAAATCTATAGCTTTGCAAGCATACATCAGAGAAGAAGATAAGGCATGCATTATTTTGAGAATCTTTGTGATACAAAACAAGAGAACCTAGAAGAAATAGAAAAAATTTTGAACTCCTTTAGCCTCTCAAGTTTAAACCATATATTGCTCTGGAATATCTGAAAACACTTATCACAATTGAAGAAATTGAAATGGCAATCAAAAGCCTTCCTAAAAGCAAAATCCCAGGCCCAGATGGACTAACTAGTGAATTCTTTCAAATCTTGTTCAAGCTATTCCAGGAATTTGAAGAACTAAAAACACTCCCAAATAGTTTTGATGAAATTAATATTACCCTGATACCAAAAGCAGACAGAGACACAATACACACACACACACACACACACACACACACACACACACACACACACACACACACACAAATTATAGGCTAATGTCCTCCATTAACACAGATGTAAAGATCCTCAACAAACTACTAGCAAAATATGCCATACTTAATTAGTAGTAGTATTGGCAGGGGGAGGGTTTACACCTCGAAGTTTCCAGGGCTTAATACTGGCTCAGCAGTAAGAGGATACTGTGGGTGGGCTTGAAAAAAAAATATGGTTTTCCAAGGATGAAACTTGAGTCAGCTGCATGTAAGACCTGTTCTCTACTTGCTATACTATCTTTATTGTCCCCCAAATAAACCCTACATTTTTGGAGAAAATATTTAAGCATAAAATATTTGACAAATAACTAATAAACAAGATATTAAATGAATAGTCAAATTCAGCAACATACAAATAAACAACTCTAGCAAATAAAAAGTAGTGGTGAATAAATCATATCCAAAGAAAACATATAGATGATGGCTAACAGGTACATTAAAACCACTCATATTTACTTATTTTGGTATTTTTTTTGAGGGGGAGAACACCAGGAGATGCTCAAGGGTCACTCCTGGTATTGTACTCAGAAATTTCTTCTGGTAGGCTCAGGGGACCATATATGATTCCTGGGATCAAACTAGAGTAGGCTGCATGCAAGATAAACCTCCGACATTCTGTGCTATTTCTCAATCCCACATTATTGCTTATTATGAGGAAAATTAAAAAGGAGATATAGTTTTCACCTCACACTTGGGAGGTGAAAGGACAGAAGCAATATGTGATGATATGGTTATGGAGAAAAAGAAATTCTTAGGGCTGAAATTTTATTGTCAATTTGAATTTGGGATACTGGAATCCTGACAGCACATTTGGTCCTTGAATATAATGAAGCTAACCACAAAGAGTGATGAGTTCATTTAGATAAATAACTACACTAACAATTATCATGACAATGGCAGTTGAGTGAGAGAAATAGAATACCTGTCTTGAATACAGGTAGGGAGTGGGAGAGGAGAGGGATCAGAGGCATTGGTGGTGGGAAAGTTGCATTGGTGAAGGGGGTTGTTCTTTTTTATAACTGAAACCCAACTACAAACATGTTTGTAATCATGGTGCTTAAATAAAGATATTATTTTAAAAAAAATAAAAATTTACAAAGGTGATCCCTAAACACAGAGCCAGGAGTAAGCCCTGAGCACAGCTGTGTTTATTCAAAATCTGAAACCAAAACCAAAAAAAAAAAAAAAGAAATGAAACTATTGACGGTGTTAAATTGGCCTGGCCCCAGAATGGGATCCAGGGGGGCTGGAGATCCCTCAAACCTGGGGATGATCCCAGGGGTTGGGATGTCCAGGGGTCCCAGGAAGAAAAATGCCCACCACCTAATGAGGAGCCACCAACCTTGAGGATGCAATCACACGCAGATTTATTGCCTTTCCAGAATTCTGGGGCGTCACCACAAGCCAGGAATTCGGGCTGCAGCGAGACCTCAAGAATCCAAATTCACAAACATTTAAGGAAATTCATATGATAATGAGCATACAAGTCAAAGCATTTTATAGGTTTATACATTTTGAATCATCCAATGATTTTTTTACAGAAAAGGTGCAATTTTCTATCTGTTCAGCCCCTCATGACATCATTTACCCCCCAACTCCAACTTATGGCATGCAGAAATACAGGTTGAACCCTTCAGGTGGTCTCCTAATCTACAGGGTCAAGAACCCATCTGTTCAGCTCCTTCATGACATCATTAATTCAGCACTCATTCCGTTGGCATTTTTGTGATATGGGTAGGACCTCCAGGTGGTCTTTAGGTGTGTACTGATTTGGCCTGGGAGGACCTCATGTTAGCAGGGTGGAGGAACCCCATACAACCAGGGTGGAGATAGTAGGCTGTTGGGAGGCTGTTGGGGGTCCCATGTTTCTACCTCAGTCAAGCAAGTGACAGAAGTGAAAATAACACTAAACAAGATTTCACCCTATTCTATGCCTATTAATTCCATCTATGTGCTATCCTTTTTTAGTGACTGTGTGCAATTATTTCTCCCTAATCTTCAAGGGCAATCTGTCCTCTGCAAGGATCTGTTCTGTGGAGATCAAGGTGTCTGATGGAAAACAAGATGTCCTTGCATTCCTTGGAAGTTCTTTGTGATTTACAGCCTTGTTCCAGGAATCAGCTGTCTCCTTGAGCCTAGTCTTTCTTACCTTGAAATTGCAGCCTATGACTAAAGTTGCAATCCCATCTATTATTAAGAAATCACTATTCCTATTAAAAACTAGGAACATACTATGCTACAAGATCCTAGAAAATCAAAAGTTACACACCGAAATCCAAAGTTAAAAGGTTACACCCCCAAATCAAAGACCACCTCTTTTCCAGACTCAACAGTGGGAATGCAGAAATCAGCCCACAGCAGAAGAATATACATACAGACATTCACACACACACACACACACACACACACACACACACCGATAATATTCAATGAAAAAAAAACCACCATTTCTGATCATGGATTGAGGTTACCAAGCTTGTGAGAAAGGTTATGGAGACTAAAAAGATCTGATGAGCTATAGTGTAGGGATATTGGTAATTAATGACAGAGTGTGATATTAATATTGTTTATAGAATATAAACATTATACTCTTGTGCATTCTTTAAATTGAAACAAAGAAAGATTTATTGTTTTAAATATTTGTGGCCAAGGCTTGCAAAACATTTCCTCCAGTAATATGGAAATTTAGAACCTGATTCACTGAAATACACACACACACACACACACACACACACACACACACACACACACACATATAACATGCCCCTTTCCCCACAAAAAAAGTAGAACATTGTTAACATTGGCTCTTATTCAAATGGGTTCTCAACACACTTTAAGCTTTTATATTCTCTCACTTAAAGAATCAGTAAAAAATATTTACTAGTTACTGATTAAAAAAACATATATGATGTTTTGTATTCAAAACTAAATAAAACAGTAATAGGATCAAAAGTTTCGACTAAAATGAGACAAATTGAGAAAAGAAGTCAACCTAAAGTATTTGATAGTATATATCCTAATAGGGAGATTGTGGGCAGAGATTCATGTGGGGACTGTTTGAATGATCTGAATTCAGTCCTTATATGAGATCATCAGAAAAAGACAGAAGAAAGTGTTGATGAAAGTCCATACTCACTGCATAGAATGCATGAACTAGTAAAATTAAACTAGTAGTTATTATCAAGTATGATAATTATTTTTTAAATATAGTGGCCATGATTTTGTGGGAGATTTTTAGTGGATCTGTTATTCACAGGATAAACATGTCAGATAAAGGAGATGTGTTTCTTGGTATTTTTCACACTCAAATGAAAATAATTGGCCTAGTTGTCATTTCTTTGTTCTAAAGGTCAATATTTCAAGCAAATAAGTAGAGTTTATCATAACTTATCAAGTGACATGATCTTAAATTAATTTTTAATTTATATTACAAAAGGAACAAATTTCTTTTCAACCTAAGAACACTCCTGATCATATACAAAAATGATTATTTTTTAGAGATTATTCAATCCAGTCTACTGACTCTACCATTGAAGACATTAAATCTTGATAAGTAGAAACACATCATACAGAGAAGAGCAATACAATAATTTAGATATGCAGCTTATAGTTACTTGAAGAATTATTTTATATGAAATATTTTCTAGCACTGCCTATTCTTACTAACTTTTGAGCTAATATTTTATCCATTTTTTCATCATAAAATAAACACATAAAATGAGCTCCCATTAAAATATAGGACCTGTTTTCCTCTGAGATAATTGTAGTTAGCAGTTGATTTAGGATTTTGCCATTTTGAAGAAACCATAATTTTTTGTATATTTTTTACTTTTAAATTTTGTCTTATTTTCATTTGCTATTTATTTAAGCCACAATATTGCTCTTTTTCATTTTAAAAAGATTTGTTTCCCTTTTTATTGAAACAATGTTGAAGACAGTGATATTGGATAAAACAGTATTACATTCCTTTATAATGGAAATGCTATTTTTCTGTTTTGAATAATGATGAATATGCTGATTATCAAAACATACCTTAGCTTGTAAAATATTCTGAGAACTAAAGTTGTACATATCGTCAAAGCATCTTCAGATGGCAGATCATCCTGGGTAATAGTGTTCCTGATGTGCTGAGTCTCCGATAGAAATTAAAATTAATTCCTCTCTCTTCTACTTGCATGTTCTTTTGAAAACATGGTCTAACCTCTTAACCAATGCAACTTGAAAAATTAGGGAATTCTAGTTCTGAAAGTCACTGTTAGGTATTAAAAACATCCCAGGATTGACTTGAAATAAATAGCAAAAACTTAAAAAATGATTGAGGACTAAAATCTGACCTTTACAAAGGTCATGTGCTTTTCTACTTCCTTTTAAACTATAAAGTAATTATAATGAAAAATTGAGTTTATCCCTTCTAGTTTTGGCCTGTTATTTTTCAAGAATAAAGCATTTATTATTTTTTCTACAGTAATTTTTCATTAAAGATGTTTAGAGTATGCTCTTAATGGAAGCCCCAGACTCAAGAGCTATGCTACCCTATTTTTTTCTCAATAGTTGGTCTCCACTGACCAGTACACTCTCTTAAATCTACACCAGCATATATACATTACTCTATAATATTTGTAAATATTGGGTGAACATAATAGCATAGTTGTATAAGTAAACTGATTTTGACAAAGTGCTATCTCCCAAGGAGAAGAGACCACAAAGACAATAGACCTCAGGCCAGTTGGTTTTAACCTTCTCAAAATAAGAGTCCAAAATTTGAAGGATATTGGCCTTGAATTAAAGAGAACTTGGACTATTCTATCATATCTTGCTGTGATCATAACTGTGTTGTTTAAACAACTATAGCTAAATAAAATTTCATAAATTTTGCAATTTTTATATTTATTTCCATGTGAAATCTGTACTCTGAGGTATTTGTCTTTTCTCATAGACACAATGTATTAATATATTTTTGAATGAGTAAAAAGATTTAGTAGTCTTACTTTAAAATTCTTTATTATAAAATATTGGCATATATTTATATATATCTACATTATACATAAAATATATTATAAAATATAGGTTTTTCTCAATTGTGTGACATAATTTCTTAAAATAATACTGAGAATTTATCAGAGATAACTGACCAGAGTTTTCTGGTAATTCTATAATATAATTTTAAAATAATTTAAAATAAAATGTAAAATACACATGCATGCTAATAAAATTAAATATGTGCCCTTGAATTATAATATTCTACATGAGCCTTCAGGATACTAAATAAGTCTAATTCATATGTAGTTGAATTTCTCTGAAGTTCTCTTTTCATGAGAAAAGAAAATAATCATTAGCATTATTCTGAGTTATAATACTTATCTTTCTTTTATTAGTACTTTATTATTTTTTAGATTTTCATTTATGAGAAGGATTTTAATATAAAACTTATGACATTTTCACAAATTACACTGAAAAATACCTAATCACCTACAGGGTGAAAAACTTTTAGCCTAAATTTTATATTTATTTTTTAAAAGAAAAATAAAATCTAATTTTACTTAAACATATATAGACATTAAAACTTCACTTTAAAATCAATACAACAGTTTTGTAGATTTTATAAATCTTGAAGAAAATTTCTATCCTTAATATTATTTTTTGAAATTATTCTTTTATATCCACATTATTCAATTTCACACCTATTTTACTTAAGATAGAATTCTTTCTTTTCCTTAAATAAATAAAAAATTTCCATTTATTGTGCTTTCTTCTCTCCCATATACAACTATAAAATTTCAAGTTTCCAAAAAATTTTTGAGGGTTGTCACTATTGCCACCAGAGGGTTGTAGTTAGGGCAGAACCCACAGAGAAAGAATGATGGGGGATTTATCATCATTACTATTAGCTAAGGATATTTCTGTTTTAGAACTCTAATACTTATTGGTGAGCACTGAGAGCCAGCCCTTTACTCCTACAGCTGTCAGAGGTAATAAGACGACAATGACAAAGGCAACAATGTGTATGGCTCAAGTAAAGAATATTAAATTTCCACCAATTCCAGTCCCCCCAGTTAATCTCCTCATCTGAACTGCACAATTCCTGGATCCAGACTATTGGGATTAACCAGCTACTTCACAAGTGAAAGGGAGAGCATAACCCACAGAAGCCTACAAGTAGCCTACAACCCTGTAAGAGAAATATTCCCCTATTTTGAAAATAAAAGCAGATTTTAAGTAATAAACACAGGTATGATAAAAATGATCCAATCTGATTACTTTAGAGATGTGTTTGTTAGAAACAAACCATTTAAGTTAAATTTAATTTACAAAAGCTATCTCATTTTGTCAAATATTTTAACAGTTCTATCTAGAAGCAAAATGAATGTAGGGAGACCAGATACAAAAAGAGATCTCAACTTTCATGCAAATTTAAGGTATTCATTATAGTTAAAATTTTATATGGACAATTATTGAAAAGCTGTAAGAAAATGTATTGATTGATTTCAAAATAATTTCTCACCTCTGTTTAAGTGATTTATTAATGTTTCTTTAAAATCTGAAACTATGTTTACTCAAAAGTCATAAACAATTTAATTTCTAAAAGTTTTCTTCTGCTTTTGCAGACATGTCAAAACTGAGCTTAATTTCTTCATATAAATAATGACTGAATAACTGCAGGGTTTATCAGTTTTTGAGAGGTCATCAGGAACAATAGAACATTAAAAACAATTCAATCTCATGGTTTTCCCTTTGGAAAGTTCATGGTAGTTATCTAAAGGCAGATACAGAAGAGATCTATTTCTTACTTTCTGTAGTTTTGAGAAAGCTAAACAGCCTATTTCATATTTTTCTTTAAATTCAAAATTTTGAGTTTAGCAGGTTTTCTTTTTCTCTAATGATACTAAATACTAAAATTTACCTCTCTTTTCCTTTTAAGACTAAATTTTTATAATAGAAAAGATAGAACCTAAATGTCATGATATATAAAACCCTGGTGCAACAGAAAATAAAACAAAAGAAGAATCAGAGAGGTAAGAGAGAAGCCAATTTTCTTGTCTCATATGTAACAGATCATCATTTAAATCCCTGGTAATATATATATATATATTTGCCTGAGCACCACCAGGAAAGAACCATGTGCACTATCATAGGTGTGATCTACCCCCTCCCGCCAAAGCCCTTTCCAAATCCTTGAATGCACCCAAATTACAAGAAGTAAATATATAAAAAAAAAATTCAGGTGGTCCCTGATTTGCTAATACAGACTGTAGGGTGCTTACCTTGCATGAGAAGAACAGGGTTCAATTCTTAGTGTCCTATATAGTCCCCTGAGTCCTAATACGAGTGACCCTTGAGAGCAGAATAAGCCATTTGCATCTCTGGATGTGGACAAAAAATTAGGAAAGAAAGAAGGAAGGAAAGAAGGAAGGAAGGAAGGAAGGAAGGAAGGAAGGAAGGAAGGAAGGAAGGAAGGAAGGAAGGAAGGAAGGAAGGAAGGAAGGAAGGAAGGAAGGAAGGAAGGAAGGAAGGAAGGAAGGAAGGAAGGAAGGAAGGAAGGAAGGAAGGAAGGAAGGAAGGAAGGAAGGAAGAAAGAAAGAAAGAAAGAAAGAAAGAAAGAAAGAAAGAAAGAAAGAAAAGAAAGAAAGAAAGAAAGAAAGAAAGAAAGAAAGAAAGAAAGAAAGAAAGAAAGAAAGAAAGAAAGAAAGAAAGAAAGAAAGAAAAAGAGGAAAGATGAATAAAGGAGAGAGAAATAGAGAGAATGAAAGAATAAGAGAGAAAGGGAGAAAGAAAGAAAAGAGAGCATAAACACAGCACCATAAACACCAAATCAACTTTCCCCAAAGGTCATAGGATGAGTAGGGAAATAAAACAAACTTTAAAGAATTCCTGTATTCTCAGGTTGCTTAGGAAGATGATTCATTGCTTTGATCTTTAGATGTGTTTTGTTTTGTTTTGCTTGTTAACCAGTAAAATCAGATCCTGTGAATATGACGGTTCCTACATCAGACCTACCTCATTTCAACCTTTTAGAATTTGAAGTTAGTGAATTTTTTGTGGAGAGAAATTTTGGGGGGTTATGCTTGGTAGACTTCTGATTTACTCTTTGTGTGTGTGTGTGTGTGTGTGTGTGTGTGTGTGTGTGTGTGTGTGTGGTTTTTGGGTCACACCCGGCAGTGCTCAGGGGATACTTCTGGCTCCTGGCTCCAGGCTCAGAAATTGCTCCTGGCAGGCACGGGGGACCATATGGGACGCCGGGATTCGAACCAATGACCTCCTGCATGAAAGGCAAACGCCTTACCTCCATGCTATCTCTCCGGCCCCTG
This sequence comes from Suncus etruscus, assembly GCF_024139225.1. Classification (NCBI taxonomy): domain Eukaryota; kingdom Metazoa; phylum Chordata; class Mammalia; order Eulipotyphla; family Soricidae; genus Suncus; species Suncus etruscus. The sequence continues at coordinate 148,694,438 of NC_064851.1, read as the reverse complement.
ATTTACTCTTGTGTCTGTGCTCAGAGATCTTTCTTGGTCTTACTCTGGGCACTATATGTGGTAAAGGGACCAAACCAGGGTTCCCACATGCAAGATAACACTAATCCCTGTACTATTTTTCCAGCCTCTCAAGTACTTTTAAGATCAGAATTTTTATTCCTTGGCATGTTTTTCTTCTCAGATAGTCTTTAGGATATAATTTCTCTGGGAATAATTTTTCTTGTAAAATTGAAATAATATTTTGTGGAAATGATTGATTCAATCATTATCAATCATTATCAATTTTATCTATACACAGATAGATAAGAATCAATTTAGACACCAAATAAAGTCCCAAAAATATCCCCAAGCCAAAAGACCAGACATATACGTATTTCATATTCCATTGGGATGGGGATCCCTAGCAGAGTGTAAAGAAATTCTTGAGCATGAAGTATCTACGATAGAGCAGCTGGCAGCTGCTTATCCACCGAGAGTTGCCTAAGAGGTGACCAGCAGTGGAATGGAAAAGAGAAAGGGCATTCTCCAGGGCAATGAGAACCCTGTTGGCCACAGAGTTTATTGAAAAGTTTCCTGAACCAAGGCCAATTTCCTGCAGCAGGAGTGCAATAAAACTCGACTCCTAGCTGACTGTCCAAAATGCTTTAGTTTCACTGCCAGCTAAGGGTAAGTTAATTGAGATATGATGACAGATTGTGAAAGAACTTTATTTCAAACACGACGGCAGATTGGAAGACATAGGACTTGTATCTTTAAATTAGTTATTTTTTATACAATCACAGTAAAATGATTTTACAGAAAATAGATCAAAAGCTAACATTTTTAGAAAATCTGGTTTGCAGATTAGTGCACAGCAGAGTGGCCATCAATTTCCCTTGTGGGCTGGTCCCTGAGGCATGCTCTTTATCTATAAATTTAATTAAAGTTTTTAAAGGTTCAATCTGTCCTTAGTTTAGACCTTTGTATTAAGGACAAAGAAAGGACAACCTTCCTTAGAGGAAGAATTTTGGGGGATGAACAAAGTAATAACTATTCCTGCCCAAAAATCTCACATATTTTAATTTACTTATGTTCTTCATTTCGTGCGAGTAGTTTTGAATTAGCAATCATTATACCCTTTCCTATCACTGATGTCTTGTTCACTCCCACCTTGCTCTAGGTCAAGCTCTTAAGTCTGACTCTGTCTCTCTGTCTCTGTCTCTCTTTCTCTCTCTCTTTCTTACTCGCTCTCCTCCTCCCCTTTTGACACTGTAGTTTGTACTATTATTGTTAATGGAGGGATGCTTTGCCTGTTAGTTTCTCACTTTCTGTGTCTAGTTCTTATCCATATGCATACTATTGAATTTAGTTTTTTTTACCTCTATTAAGATGTACATTGTTAATTTGTTCCATTTCTGATAATCAAAAGAACACAGGTGAGTAAGAGGGTTAGTATATAGAATCTAGCATAAAGAATTTCCTTATATGAACTCACATAATCATCATATCATAAAATTCAAATACTGTTCTCACCATAACTTTGATACACAATGATATTATAACTGTACTCGATGAAAAAATAGTTGAACACAGACAAATGGAATAAAAAGTCAGGGACTTCTGAGTAGATTTGTGCTTTACTATATTGTAAATTTACTATATTGTGAATTTCTGAATCACTCATACAAAAACCATCTTTAGGAGGGAAAAGCAAGTTAATTTCATTATTTAACATCAAGGGGAACTGAAACTAGACAATCAGATAATCATCTGAATTTGTTGATTAGCACAGGATACAGAAACACTTTTAAATATGAGATTATCTGGCAATCATGGGAATGTAAGACAAAAAGCACAAGAATAAAAATTTTCGATCATTTACCACAATACACTAAGGTACAGTAAGGCAAGAGTGGGACAACACAGTACTTAGAAGGTGGCCCTTGTAATGGAGAATCTTTGTGGTAAGTATATTTTGTTTTAGGACTCAAAGAGACATTTTGTTAATTTACTAATAGCTTCCTTGGCACCATTAACCTTCCCACCAAGGTCATAGGTTTAATTTATATCCTGCTTACTAATATTATGTTCAATATTATTACATTGTAAATGAACAAATCTGGGGTGATGAGAACTCCTTAAGATGACTTTCTTTTAATTTTTTTTGTAAATTAAAAGATTGAACTTAGTGATAGAGTAGATTGCATATTATATTGTCCTAATTTGTACAGTGCCTCAGTGCATATATATTTTTTTCTTTCAGAGCCTGAATATACTTTTAATGCTTATAAAAACAGGACAATTTAAAACATGGGTATGTATCATTCTAAGTGGTTATGATATTAAATGTTTCATGTACTTCTCACAAGGTTACATACAATTTGGGGATGTGTATGTGTTAAAAGAATGCAACAAAACCATAAATATTTAGCTAATGATAATATTTGTCTTTTCTTATAGACAAAACTTTAATTAATATATTTCAAAGTCCAAGATAGCTCTTTGATTTTGCTTGTTTGTACTATTCATGTGATATTTATTTTCTTAATTATTCCTTTTACTAATTTTATTCTAAGAAGATGACTGCCTTTTAAATAACCTAAGAGCAAAATTTCTTAGATACCACTGAGATAGGCCAGATATATATATATTATCAATAATTAAAATAATTAAAATATAAAAAAAATTTAATTTAAAAATAAGATACAGGGGGGCCGGAGAGATAGCATGGAGGTAAGGTGTTTGCCTTTCATGCAGGAGGTCATCGGTTCGAATTCAAGTGTCCCATATGGTCCCCCATGCCTGCCAGAAGCAATTTCTGAGCCTGGAGCCAGGAATAACTCCTGAGCCCTGCCAGGTGTTAACCCAAAAAATAAATAAATAAAAATAAGATACAAATTAAGAATTTATATCCAGAGAAACCTATATGGTTTCTAGCTGAAACCTAGCTGAGCCTTCTCTATTACTGTTTAGGTCATTGAGCTTGAAGATCTCATATGCATCTTTCCCATAAATTTTGTTGTGTTCTTCTTGGAGTGTCAGTACAATGAAATTTGGAGGTATTATATGGTCACATAAGCAATTGTGTGCTCAGGGAGCTGTGGAACCGGGGTGATTTGGTGACTTGGCAGAATTATGAGGTTCAGTTGTAGAGCTGAGCTGTTTTTATGCCAGAGAATGACAAGTGTGGTTATAAGGCTGCTGGGTTTTCCAGAAAGAAAGGAATCTACCTCCTCCTACACCCCTATACCCAAATCTGAAGAGTCCTACAGTTCTAGACTAGAAAGCAGTCTGCATTTACTAGAAATAAAATTAAAATTAATTAAATGACTTAAAAATAATACATGAGGACAGAGAGATGGTAAGTAGGACCTTTTTCTTTCATATAACTGACTCAGATTTTATCTTCAGTAAATATTTAGTCTCCTGAGTCTTTCTAGGAATGATATCTAAGTGTAGAGCCAGGATTAAGCACTGAGAAGAGGCATACATGGCCAAAATACCCTTCAAATATATAAGGACTAGAGAAACAGCATGTAAGGATCTAGTCTTGCACACAGCCAACATGGGTTTTATCCCTAGTACCATATATGATCCTTTGAGCCTTGTCAAATGTAACCTCTTAATATAGAGTGAGGAGTAAGCCTTAAACACTCCATGTATGTTCCAAAATCCCAAGTAACATTAATAATTAGATACATTAAGAAAAGTAAAACATTTAACAGAAATAGACATTATTTAAAAAAAAAAAAAACAAACAAGGGGCCGGGCGGTGGCGCTAAAGGTAAGGTGCCTGCCTTGCCTGCGCTAGCTTTGGACGGACCGCGGTTCGATCCCCCGGTGTCCCATATGGTCCCCCAAGCCAGGAGCAACTTCTGAGCACATAGCCAGGAGTAACCCCTGAGCGTTACCGGGTGTGGCCCCCCCAAACAAACAAACAAACAAACCTGAAATTGAAGAATAAAAAGATAAAAAAAATTAACAAAGTACGTTTATCTGCTTTAATAGGCAAATAAAAAAAACACAAACTAGAAAACTAGATTTTTGCAATTTATTCAATACAGAAAAAAGGTAAAACTGTGAAGAAAGTCCATGCAAATAGCAATAGAATTCCACGACGAAGATTTAAACTAAACATTTAAACATTATGAGAGTCATATAAAGAATAAAGAGAACTAAACATAAAGCTAACTAAGAAATCATTATAAAATCTCCATGTCCTAGACTCCCCAGGACACTATTCATTGTTCCTTTTTTCAAAGTGATAGGCCTGAAACTTTTCCATCCTGACATCCCTCTGCCCTCTCATCTTAAAACTGCACAGATGCTAGCATATATATGCAAAGGTATTTCAATTTATATCTTCTATTTCTAGGAGGTTGATCTTAGCACTTTTTTTCTCTGATGTATAAAGCCTCATAACTCAGTAGATCAAGCAGATTAGTCACCAGTTTTATATTTTAGCATAATCAAACAACCCTGCATGGTTAGGAATATAACCCAACTGGCAGATGTAATAATAGCCATCTTCGGTATATCAATAAAGCAGGCCACATTTTTAAGTAACAGGGAGCCTGATACTTCATCATTAAAACAGAGAAAATGCAAAGAACAATTGGGAAACTATAGAGGTCTATGCATGTTAACTATACATATTGCTATACATATTAACATATTCAACTTTAGTTGCAAATAGGCAAAGAAACCTAGATATATCTTCCAGCCTGTCAAAAAGCCTGAGTGACAGCACAGCAGTAGGATGTTTGCCTTGCAGCGGATGACCCAGAACAGACATGGGTTTGACCCCGGCCTCCCATATGATCCCCTGAGCCAAGAGCAATTTCTGAGCACATAGCCAAGAGCTGGTGTGACCTCCCCCACCAAAAAAGCTCAAATAAGTCAGATAAAAATAAAAGGGAATATTTCTAATTTGACCAAAACTTACAGTGCCTAAGCAAAAAGAAGAAGAAGAAGAAGAGGAGGAGGAGGAGGAGGAGAAGAAGAAGAAGAAAAGAAGAAGAAAAGAAGAAGAAGAAGAAGAAGAAGAAGAAGAAGAAGAAGAAGAAGAAGAAGAAGAAGAAGAAGAAGAAGAAGAAGAAGAAGAAGAAGAAATAAAGCACAAAACCTTTCCACACCAGCCCTCCTTCCACTTTTCTTTTGTTGTTGTGGCTGTTGTGCTTTTTTGTAGTTGCTGGGTTTTTTGTTTATTTTTTGTTTGTTTTTGTTTGTTTATTTTTGTTTTTGTTTTTTGCTATGTTTTTTTTTCTATTTTTCCCTTTCTCTTTTGAATTGATATTTATTACGTTTAGATAGATTCCTCCCAGTTTTTTTTTTTTTTCAAACAGAACCACATAACTTGAATCATCTTGTTCTACTTCATAAGTTGAAGGGGAAATAAATGGATGGTACCAGGACCAAATAGTCGTATGATCATTGACTGGAAATAAATAAATTATTAGACTTAAACACCAAATCCAAAGTCAATGACAACAGAATCAATACCCAATCTATACAGCTATACATAGAGGGAATCAGTTACACTAGTAGTTTGGGGTCAAAGGAGGGAGATGTAGGATGCATGGTGGAAACAGGGGAGGAGGGAGGACAACACTGGTAGTGGGAATGTCCCTGATTCATTGTCACTGTGTACTTTAAATATTACTGTGAAAGACTCGTAATTCACTTTGTTCACAATAAAAATTTAAAATAAATAAATAAACCATAACAACATGAAAAAAATGAAAAAGAATAAATTACAACAAAGTTCCCAGAACTCCAATACATCATGAACTCTTATTATGAACAATTGTACTCTGTTAAGCTAGAGAATCTAGAAAAATGTACATACTTCTGGAAACATAATCTCACAAAATTTGAATGAGAGAAAGAACATAACCTAATAAGGCCAATCACAAGCAAAAAATTGAAACAGTAATAAATAAATTTTCCAAGAATAAAAGCCCAAAACCAGATGGGTTTACAGGTGAGTTTAATCAAACAAGAATTATTACCATTGATCCTCAAGTTATCCCAAAATGTTAAAGAGATGGGAAACCTCCCTAATATCATTAATGAAACTAATATTTAAGTGATTTCCAAAGCTGAAAAGAAACTGGGAGGCATCCCATTACCTAAGTTGAATATCTACTACAAAGCCATAGAGATCAAACAGCATGGTATTGGAACAAAAACAGACATTCAGTCCATTTAGAAAAGAATATCCAGGGGGCAGAGCGATAGTGCAGTGGTAGGGCATTTGCCTTGCTCGGGGCTGGCCCAGAACAGACTTGGGTTCGATCCCCAAGATTACAAATGATCCCCCGAGCCAGGAGCGATATCTAAGCGCATAACCAAGAGTAACCCTTGAGTATCACTGGGTGTGGCCCAAAAAGATAAAGGAAAGAATATCCAGTGATAACTCCTCAAGTACATATTCAACTAATCTTTGAAAAAGGAGCAAAGAAGATGTAATAGAATATAGTCCCTTAAACAAATGATGTTAGAACTATTGTATACTCATATGTAAGGAATTAAATATTGACCCATATCTCACAAGTTATAAAAATGTCAATTTAAACTGGATCAAAGACCTTGAGATTAGACTTTAATCAGTAAAGTACACTGAGAAAAGCATAATCAGAACACTTCAAGATGGAGCCAGCGCGATAGCACAGCAGTGGGCATTTGCCTTGCACACGGCTAACCCAGGACAGACCTGGGTTCGAACCCCGAGATTCCATCTGGTCCCACGAACCAGAAGCGATTTCTGATCTCATAGCCAGGTGTACCCACTGAGCATCAACAGGAGCGGCCCAAAAACAAAACCAAAAACAAACAAACAAAAAAGGAACACCTCAAGACCTCAAAGAATCTTCAATGATTGACAATGGCAAGGACTACAGAATCAAATGTGAGCAGAAGAATGGAGCCTGCTTCCTGCCTGTCTTAGCTCCCAGAAATTTCGTTGGCCCAGATGAGCAGACCCTGCCCTGAAGAATGGATCCTACTTCCCTGCAAATGGGTTGGTCCCAGAACTCATTGCCTTAGATGAGTGGGCCCTGCCCTGAAGAACAGAAGAACAGAGCCTGTTTTTATGTCCATGGCAGCCAGAACGCACACCACCTCCAGATGAGCAGGATTTGCCCTACATGTCAGATCCAGAGAATCTGGATCCTAATCACTGAACTGCAGCATAGCACATAGAAAACACCTAACGGCAAGTGTGGCAATGGGGAAACAACATAAGCCTCCATCATGCTTAGAGAATCAAGCTGATAGCTCTGATGACCTGAAAAGTACAAACCACCTATTCAGGCTCATAGATAAGGACTTTAGAAAAGAAAAAATGGAGGATGTTCAAAGAATTCAAAGAAAGCACGCAACGAACTGAACAAACAACCACAAATAAGAATCAAGAGGATATGAAAGTAGAAATGAGAAAACTTTAAACTGAAATAGCAGAACTAAAAAACTTGGTAGACTAAATATAACATCACTGGAAAACCTCTACATCAGAGTAATGTCAGCTGAGGACAAAATCAGTGACCTGAAAGATGAGCTGCATAACAACTTTATACAACAGAAGAGGTTGGAATAGATAGAGTCTTAAAAATGATCAAAGGAAATAATCCTCAATGAATGTGAACAGACAAAAATAGAAATCTTGGATAAACTCAACAGAAACACATAGGAAACATTTGGGTCCCAGAGATCCAGGGGAAAAAAATCCCCATAAAGAATCAATAAGGTGCTTAAATAAAGATTTATATTAAAAAAAAAAAGTCAAGGACATCATTGCATAGAAACTTCCAGATCTTGAGAGTACATGCAACCTTCTCTTGGATATCCAAAGAGTACCAGAAAAAGAGAACCAAAGAAAGCACCTTTGGGCACATCCAAGTCACAATATATAAATCTCACAGATAAATATATAATACTGAAAGCAGCAAAATCAAAAGGGGAAATTATATTCAAAGGAGCACCCTTAAGATTTATGGTCGTTTTTTCACAAGATACCCACAAGCCCTATGATGGCAGTGGTGGAATATAGTGACAAAACTCAGTGAAATTAATACTTTGCAAGAATACTTCACCCAGACACACTTATATTCAGGTTTAAAGGAAGGATACACATCTTCATAGATAAAGAGCAGGAGTGGTATTGCTGGATCATATGGCAGCTCAATTTCTGCTATTGTCATTTTACTTTTCATGTAGTTTGTAAATACTACATGATTTTACATGTAGTTTTGAAATACCAACTAGAACAATTTGTCAAGAAAAGAAAAATGAGCTACATTTTTAAAGTAAAAATTGTAATTTGTGGATAGTAGAATTAACATACCAACAAAACCCTATGTGTTCTGCCACTGATTACTAAAAATAATCAATAAAATTAGAAAAGTAGCAGATTACAAAATAAATCATATAATCTATGACAGTTACATATGCACACAAGGAGTTAAAGAAAAAATGTCAATTGAAAGTGAGTCAAAAAAGATAAAATGTAGGGTTGGAGCAGGTGGGATGTTTGCCTAGCAAAGGCCAGCCTGGGTTTAATCTTTGGCACCCTAGTGTCTCCCTCAACACCGAACCAGTAGTAAGCCTTGAACACCCTTAGGTGTGGCCAAAACCACAAAAGATAAACCTCTGTGTGTAAATCAGGAGACTTAAGAATTACAAAGGAGGGCCGGGAAGGTGGCGCTAGAGGTAAGGTGTCTGCTTTGCAAGCGCTAGTGTAGGATGGACCGTGGTTCGATCCCCCAGCGTCCCATATGGTCCCCCCAAGCCAGGAGCGACTTCTGAGTGTATAGCCAGGAGTAGCCCCTGAGCATTAAACGGGTGTGGCCCAAAAACCAAAAAAAAAAAAAAAAAGAATTACAAAGGAGATGAAATATCTATAATTTGATAACTATGAAAAATATTTTTAAAAATGAAGACTCAAGGATATGAAAAGGCATCCTGTTTTATGAATTAAAATAAAAACATTTAATGGCCATTTCATTGGAAGAAATCTACAGAATAAATCTAAATTAACACCTGGTCTCAATTTTCCTCCCTCTTATCCTATTTCCTGTAAACAAGCTCTTTACCTGAAATCTATCTTTACTATTTATATATGTTCATGTTTTTGCTCTCAAACTCTGAGAACGCATATTTATTGATACTCAGGTCCTACCTAAGCCATGGAAATGAGTAAAAGCTGAATTTTATTTAACTAATCTAGCTCACTTGTTTAGCAATGCTAGCAATACGACTGGGACAGTTTTGATGAGAAAATGTAGAGATATATAAAAAAGTAAAAATTTAAATCTTGAGTTGGGATAATGGTTGGAAATAACACCTAATTCTGGAACTTGAGGTGAACAAGTACAGAACTTTGGATGAAAAATAAGCTTAATCTTTTAAATAAAAAATAAATCTAAATTAACACCTGGTCTCATTTTTCCTCCCTCTTATCCTATTTCCTGTAAACAAGCTCTTTACCTGAAATCTATCTTTACTTCAGAGAAGCAGGATTCGATGAAATTGATACCTGAAGAGTTTGCCTTTGTTAAACAGATCACACCAGTTACCTTTAGTTTAGATGTTTCTATAAAAAGAAGTTGAAAAGTTGCCAAGATATTGAAAGTGAAATGTAGTCAGCAAAATTGAACGCAATTAAAAACTGGCTAAGCCTGTTGATAGTTTATCCTGCACCAATGAGAGAAAAGAGATTTGCTGATGCTAATTTCTTGCATACAAGGTCTCACTGTGGTTATGTCCTGCCCTTGTCATCTACCCAGTTAGAGCTCAGTACGTAGCTCTGCAAAGAAATCCTCATAAGGAAGCAATAACTAACAGAAGTTAGTAGAGTCATAAGCACTAGCCAAATATGGTAAATAGAAAGCCTGGATTACTAGTCATACCTTCTGGAATGTGGATTTTTACCTTTAGCACCCACAAAGTACCAGGAAAAATAAAACAATGGCATTCAGTCAGCTGTTTCAGCGGACAGGGACAGAATTCCAGGTGCTCAAGTGCATCAAAACTTCTGAAGCTGCCTGGTATAACCTCATAGCAACATTTCTGCTTATATGTACTAAACTGAGGAAATGAATGAAATAAAAGAAAATGTGGTTAAACATTTATAGACTTAATAAATAGAAATGAAGGCATCAGAGAGTAAATTAGAATCGCAGCAACATAATAGAAGTAGAAAAACTCAAAACAGTATAGACAAGGAACATGATGACATCACCAATAAAGAATAGTAGTCAAGTATTTTTAAAAGAAGAAATTTGATATTTTAATGTAAAATAGAAAATGGTGTAATCTCCACATCACAGAAATTAGAGAAGGAAATAAAAAAAAATAATGGAGAAGGGCTGATGAAAAAGATAAAAGTGAGAAACATTCCAGTCTAAGAAGGATTGTGTACGAAAGCAGGAAGTTGAACAAAATAAATACCAACAGAGTAAGGCTGAGAAACATGGTCAATAGAATGGCAAGAACCAAAGACAAATACTCCTTAAAAAAAAGAGAAGAAATATCTCCACTATAGGAAAATTACCTAAATTTCACATCTGATTTCTCAAGTGAAACTCATTACCAAGAAGAAACACCCTTTGATGAAATACCCTTTAATGAAGAATTCCCTCTGACAAAAAAAAGTTGTTAGATTTGAGAAAGGGATAATTGTTTTCAGTGAAGAATGTACTGCACTCAAATGAGCTATATAGGAATGCTGAATGGAAACTTATTACAATATGAAAATACAGAAACTGTCTAAATCCTCAGAGAAATATAGCAGAAAACTTATTACATCAATAATATTCCTAAATGCCAACAGACTGAACCCCCTTATCCAAATGCAGAATGTGACTTGCTGAATTTGGAAATATAAATCAACTTTATGCTTCTTACAAAAGCCAGCATTGAATTTTCAGAATAAACATGTGCCCACAGTTAAAAGACATATAACAATCATGTAAATTAATGGTAGATTTAAAAAATAGGAACAGTCAAATTTGTATTGGGCCATAATAGTGTTCAAGATCCAAAAATTAATATTAGATAGGTCTGGAAATTACATATGAGGTAAGGTATCAAATAGATCACGGGGACTTAATTCTTATCAACATATATGCACCAAATTAAAGAGAAACACCGTTTATAAAGTAGCTACTATTTGATCTGAAGAGAAACAATGATGGTAACAGAATAGTAGTGGGGAAATTTTATTTCCCCGCTATGTAAAATCAATTACTTAATCATTACACAAATCACTTAAAACAAAGCTTAAAGCAATGGCCTAACTTTTCAGCTTGAGAACATAGAAAAAGAAAAATGCATAAATCCCAAAGTGAAGAGAAGAAAATAATAAAAAATTAGAACAGAAATATATAGCATTACATTAAAATAAGAAAGTGTCAATAAAACAAGGAACTAATTTTAAAGAATACACCAGATTAAAAAAATCTTTAGCTAGAGCCAAGAGAGAAAAATTAACAAATAAATCTATCTGAGGTGATTAGGGAATAATTAAATAAGAGGTTTAAAATATTTTTAAAAATCACAAGAACAAAAAAAATTACAAGATTACTTGAATCTCCAAGCCACTAAGTTAGAGAACCTGAAAGAGACAGATGCATTTTTAGAATCATAAAACTCTTGAGATTCAAGCTGGAGAAAGTAGAAAATTTGAACAGAACAATCATAGTAAGTAAATTAAAATAGTAATTTAAAATATTGCCCAAGACAAAAATCTTAGGTCTAAATGAATTTTCCAGTAAATTATACCAAGACTTAAAAAAGCTTTAGTGTTATATTACTGGACATCTCACAAAATCTCCGTATTTTGTAATTACAAACTATCAGGAATAATTTCTTCAAGCATCTAACAAGCCCACATACCTTCATTTTAAAATCACCCTCATTTTAAAATCCCTGTTGCTGGAGCAATAGTTGAACAGGTAAGACACTCTGCCTACCTGGGCTTAATCCTTGGATACCATGTGGTCCCAGAATGCCAGAGGAGTGATTCCCGAGAGCGCACACAGTAGTAAGCCCTAAGAACCCCTGGGTGTGACCCTCAAACCAAAATCAAAGCAAATAAAATAAAATAATGGTCAAAAATGTAAAATAAACAAGAATCAACTTTCTTTTTATGTGAGGTTTTGCAATGGTATTGATAGCATATGGTATAAATATACAAAATTACTACACCACTACCAAGATGCCCATAACCATATACCAGTGTCATTATGACAACTATAATGTAATCTTTCCTCTATCTCTTTTACCATATTTTTATCCAAATGAGGGTTTATAATTATTTGATAATATCTATTCTCTTTTTTATCTTCCCATATTTTCCTTCTCCCTATAACTTCTTTAACAATACATTACAATTTCATAAATATTTCTGTGAAGTGCATGGTTTGATCATTTCTTATAACTATATAATATTCCACTCTATACATATATATTTATATATACACCACCATTTCTTTAGCCATTCATTGTTGGACATTTTGATCTTTTCCAAAGCCTCGCTTTGGAATAAGCACATCAATAAACATAGCATAATTGTAATTAATGTTTTTGTTTGTTTTTCAGTGAGTAAACAGCAAGAACTAGGTCATATGGAAACTATCTTACTTTTTGACGAATCTCTGTACTACTTCCTATAGAAGTAGCAACAGACAACACCTACAGTGAAATTTCCACTTACAGTGAAAAGGCTTATTTTTTACAGTCTCTTAAGAATTTATTTTTTTAATTTTTGTTCTTCATGATATATGTTATTCTCACTAGTGTAAAATTTATATTTCTTGACAGTTTTCATTTTCATTTTCATAATAATAAATGATAATCCACATGTTTATATACCTACTAGTCATCCATGTGTCTTCTTTGGTGAAGTATTTGTTTGCCAGTTATCATCATCAAAAGGCAATTGTTGACTTTTTGTTCTCAAACTTAGTGCTTTCTACAATTTGGGGACTAGACTTGTATTTGGTATATTGTGTACATATTCCCTCCCAGGAATAATTTTATTGTTGGGGTATGGTTTCTTAAGATATAGATCTCAAAGTTCTCCTCAATGATTTGACTCCATAGGCAAAGATAACATCAAATATAAAATTTTATAGTAAAGATATGAAGAATCAACTTCTTTTATTTAAAGTTACTGCAATGATATTAATGACATGTGGTGTCAAAATATTAAAAAATGCAAAGAATCCCATGAAAGCAAGCACAATTGACCTCTGAGAAGAGTAGATTCACCAACAGGGCCCAGCATATGACAATCCAACATCCAACAACATATTAATGTAAAAAAGATGCTGTGATATATATATACACAAAAATATTAAGAGTTATGCACTTTGCAGAAGCTTAGATGAAACTGGAAGTTATTATTGAAGCAAAAATAGGTCAGAAGAAGGACAAATGCAGTGATCTCACTCACTTGTGCCATATAGATAAACAAAACAAGGAAGAAAAATATATAAAATAATAATAAACTCTGATCTGGATTGCAGAATAGAGAATATCAAGTAGTACCATAATATTGGGAGAGAAGTGAAGAGGTGGACTAGAAATAATAGAGGTATGTTAGTGGAAAGTCTTGGGAAGTTTGATGGTGGTGATATGATGTATCAGAGTATAGAAAAAAAATACTTTGTCACCAATATAAATTGTGACTTAAAATATAATTAAATAAAAATTAAAGGGGAAATAGACAAACTATTTTATATTCATCAAAAAGCTTAAAGATAAGGTACAAATTTAAAATTAAAGGGACATCAGAGAATTTAAGGGCAACACACTATATAATGACCCTGCTTTTTAGTAGCCATAGTACAGTGATGTCATGAACCCATTCCCTCTGCACAAGCTTTATGCCTCAACAAATAAATGTATCACCAAGAACAGGAAATTACCCCAGTGTCAAGAGATTGTAAAGAAGGACTAAGAAATCAGAATATCACTGCAAATTGAAAAATTATTTCCCAACAAGTTGAATAGCATGTTTACCTGAACAAGAGGCCGGTACACTACCACCACCTTGTGGAGGCTGATCAATCTGCAGGTCTTTTTCCCCTAGTCAAACAGCCTGAGTAAATCAATCAACCTTGCTTTTGTCAAAGGTTCTGATTCTATCCATTCTGAGTTATTGCAGGCCTGAAGTAGGAAGTGCTGGCATACTTGAAAAATAGCATTCACTGCTTAAGAAAATGCCAGAGAAAATTTTTTTTGATCATAGTGGCTTACATATTGTTGACAATAATATTTTAGGTACATATTTACATAAAATCAGGGGGGATTCCCATCACCGGTTTGTCTTCCCTTCTCCTCCGTTTTTGTCCTACCTCCCATATCCTCTTCCCTCACCCCCAGGGCTGCTAGAATATGTGGTCCCCTCTGTACCTATCCTATTACTTCGTAGTCTTACACCTGTTTGGTCCTGATGCCTCCTTTATTTCCCCCTCTAATTGGGAGGCAGGAGTAGGTAGTTCAAGTTATGTGGTTTTGTTTGAAGAGGAGAAAAGTAATAAACTGGGGTAAAAGTCTAATACGCCGGAAATAAGCAGAATTCTTCTAGAGGCTCTCGTCATCGGTTTGAGAGACGAAGGAGAAAAAGAAGGTGAAACACTCCACTCCTACGAAATGAAGTGTCAAATATCTATTAAGAGTTCCAACAATAACACTAAGCACCACAAAAACAGAACAAAACAAACAAACAAACAACCAAAAAAATGCTGTGGTCTTGAGATAGGCACCATGGCAGAGCACATGAAGAGGGAAAAGAAGGGGCCAGAGAGATAACATAGAGGCAAGGCGTCTGCCTTTCATGCAGGAGGTCATCGGCTCGAATCTCGGCGGAAAATATTTTTTTTAATTTTAATGATGAAAATTCACTTGAATCCATGATCTATGTGTCCATGAATTACTCAGTTCATGGGATAAAGTGAATCATAGAAATATGAAGATAAAGGAGAATATCAAATTTTCTTGTGATTTAATTATTTCTCAATAATTACAAAGTTTTCATGATTGAGTTTCAGTTATACAATGTTCAACATATATATCTCTACCTTATTGCATGAACTATGCTTATGAGTTATGTAAATGATGACAATGTTTTGTTTTATATCTTCAATTGACTAAACATTCTGACAAGAAATAAAGTAGTCTAATTTTAGACTTGCATACGAAATAATATACCATAATAATTATGCCAAATTGTATGTATGGCAGGCATATATATGCCCTTTCTTTTACCTGCATTAATTCTGAAGAAACTCAAGTTTATAAGTTTTAGTCTCTGAGTGTTAAGTAAATATAGAACACTGTCCCAAATATTGTCCTAGAGAAATTCATTCTTATTGAATAGACAAGTAAAAAATTCTTTTTATAGGAGTTGAAAAAAGCAAGATATCTCTGTGGAATAGAGCTCATATCTTTTAACTCAAAAAAAAATAAGCAAGATAAATCCTATGTTTATCTATTGAGAAGTGAACTGGATGTTTAATCTCCACATTATCATTTATATAAAAATTCAGTGAGCTAAAAAATACCTTAATCCCAGAAACTGCTCCTTTTTAAATTCTTTTATCTTTCTAACTCAAACTGACATCATTATAAACTACACTGGCTTTTATTGGCAGGAAATAAGAAAATGTATGCAAGTTCCTTGATAATAAATAGATTGGTTTGAAGAAGGATTTTGACCATATTTTATATGGATTTGTTTGTGTATGTATGTGTGTGCCCAAAATTCTATAACAATAAGAACTAGGGGATTTACAAATTATTTTCAAGTGACCTGAATAAAAATATCACAAATACACATCTAGTGCACACAATATAAGACCTTAAATCTATTAATCACACCTACCTCTAAAATAGTGAATGTGAAGAAAGACAAAAAGTAATCACAAAATAAAGTAAGTTTAAACTGAGGCATAATTATTTAAACCCATCGGGAGTAATAGATAATACAATGAGTAGAAAACTTGCTTTGCATGTTGAAACCAGGTGTGATTCCTGACACCCCATTTGGTACCCTAAATTCAACCAGAAGTAATCCCTGAGGTCAGAGCCTGAGTGGCTCTGAACACAGTGGCATGGCCCCCATCAAAAAAAAATTAAGTTCATAAAATGATGTTTTCATAGCTATATTATTTATTCCTGAGCCCTTTTATTGTATCTATTTTGAGCCTCCTTTTTCTTTTGCTTCCCATTCTCCCTTTTCTCATTATTTGAGATGAGATTGGTTATAAGGCAAGGCAATATAAATTTAGTAGCTAACTTTGCTTTCCAAGGAATGAAGATCTGAAGGTTCTCCAGGCCAGATTTGTCCCTGATCCCTAGACAAAGTAATAACATGTCATCAAGGCTTCTCCTGAAATTAAAGTAACTAGACCCTTCATTTTGAAATTTTATGAGCATGTCAAGAGAGGAAATCTCTTAGACAACTATACTTAAATCACAAATAGAGAATTTAAAATGTATTTTGATATTTAAATTATTTGCATTGAAAAATACTATATTCTTATAAGCTTTTTGGAAACAATAATAAATAAAATTGATTCACTAAAAATACTTAAAAACCAGAGGAAGTCTTTGCTAAATTTTGCTTTGCTTATTTTATTATTTTTTTTAGGATGCCATGGATAAAACCCATTGTCTCATACATAAAAGGCAATTGCTTTATTGTTGAGTTGAATTCTAAAACTCTGGGACTTTTAATTTTTGAAAAGCACAAAACATAAAATTAGATTTTCCTTAAACTCCAAATCCATAGACATAAGGAGACAAGATCAATCAGATTCATCTCACATAGCAGACTGAAGAGAACTTTCATGACTGGGCATGTTTGTCTATAGAGAGTTTAGTACTTAAGTTAGACTCTATTTGAATGCTCATCTCTTTATATTTGATGCTACCATGCAAAGCCTACTTCAAATCCTGAATATACTTACATACAAATTGAATGTCTTAAATTGCACTTTGTATTTCATTTCAGTTTGTCTTTCATTCTGAAATTATGGTTTATCATACAGTTTAAGTGTTTTCTCAATGTTGACAGTTTCTTCTATGTTTGTTTGTTTGTATTCTTGTTTTGGGGGAGTGCACACCCAGTGATACTAAGGGGCTACTACTTCTAGCTCTGCATTCAGAAATCCCTCCTGGCAGGCTAGGGGATCATATGAGATAACAAGGACTGAGCTCCAGTCAGCCTTGTGCAAGGTAATTGCTCTATCTATTTTGCCCTCAATGTTGACAGCCTTAAAAGTTTTAAAATTAAAATCTAAAGTTAACTTCCCCAAGAGGTAGGAGGATGAGGAGGACTATACACAGAGTAAGATTTTTTTCTTACCTGAAAAGTCAGAGTTGGAATAAAAATAAGTATTAATTTAAGAGATTGAGATGGTGACCTCACTTGTAACCTGGACTTATAAGAACTCATCTAGAATCTAGAGGAATTAAAAACTTCTTTTTTGTTGTTGTTTGTTTTGTTTTGGGGTTATTACCATATGGATATCCCCTCTCTTCTAGATTATAAACTAATCAAGATAAAAAAAACTGATGAGGGAAAATGAATATTGATATAAGGGATACCACTGTAAAAGGTAAGCTACTATTAGCATAAAAATCCTATGTAATGGGCCAGAGTGATAGCACAGCAGTTTGAGCTCTTGCCTTGCATATGTGGTCCCCTGAACCTGCCAGGAATGATTTCTTAGCGCAGCGCTCACCAGAAGTAAATCCTGAGCGCTGCCTGGTGTCCCCCTCAAAAAAAAAAATTCACAGGTAAAACTTGTCTTTAGACAGAACTCTTTAAAACCTTCTTTTCAGTAGTGTTGGTGAAATTTTACAGTAGGTAAGAGACTTTCATTGCACCTGGTGAACTTGAGTTGAATTACTGGCACCCAATATTGTCCCAAGTCCTACCAAGAATCACCCCTAAATACTACTAGGTGTAACTGCAAAATTAAAGTAATTTTAAGAGGGTTAAAAATGTGCAAAAGTTAGTTGATATCAAGACCGTTAGATAGAGGTCTGACTTTATCACCCAGGAAGGAGCAGAGGTCTTCCAAACAGCACGAAAGCACCAATGGGAGAGTAAACGAATCTGTACGTAGTCTATAGTTAATCCCATGACAATATACTCCAAGGGTGGAGAAACCCTGTAGCTCTTAGGCCAAGGGGATTCCTTTTCGAATGACCCCAATATTTACTGTGCCTGTGCAGGAGGGGGAAAAAAAGCACAAAACAAATTTTCTCCTTTTTTTATTTATCTAACTAGTTTTTGTCGTTTTCATTGTTTTGATGTGGTTATTGAAGTTGTTGTCTCCATTTATATTTACATATTTAATTTCTTCCTTTCTTTTCTTTCTTTATGTGCTCTACCATGTTTTTATTTCAAGATCATGGCTTTTATGTGGTGCTTACATTTATTGTTGGAGTGCTCACTGGATATTTTATTTGACACTTCTTTTTGTACTGTTGGGGTGATTCACCTTTTTCCCCTTCGTCTCTCAAACCGATGATGAGAGCTTCTAGAAGGACTGCGCCCATTTTTGGCGTATTTGATTTTTACCCCAGTTTATTACTTTTCTCTTCTTCAAACAAAACCATGTAACTTGATCTATCCAGTCCCACCTCCCAATTACAGGAGGAAATAAGGGAGCTACCAAGACCAAACAGGTGTAAGACCACTAAGTCGTAAGTTAGGCACAGAGGAGACCACATATTCTTGCAGCCCCGGGGGTAAGGGAGGAAGATATGGGAGGTAGGATGGGAACGGAGGTGTAGGGAGAACAATTTGGTGATGGGAATCCCCCTGATATTAAGTTAACATGTAACTAAAATATTATTGTCAACAATATATAAGCCATTATGATCAAATTAAAAATTATATCAAAAAATGTGCAAAAGTTAATGGAAGAAATAAATGGCTATCTCTTAGTCAGTGACAAATGCTATTTATTTATTTATTTATTTATTTATTTATTTATTTATTTATTTATTGTTCTACACCTGACAGCAGTGGTTGGGGGATATTCTTGTCTCTGTGCCAGGAATGTAACATGCCAGGGATCTAATCAGAATTAATCGAATGTAGGGCAAATCCTTAACCTTTGAGTTATGTCGTCAGGCCCAAAGTCTTTTATTTAGATGGGGCTTTCATTTTTCATTCAAGTGGTGTCCAAAGAAAGAATAAGTGACCAGATTCAAGAAGCATTGTAATGCCAAATATAAAGTTTATTATAAGTGTCGCAGACCTACTTGGTGACCAGGAAGGTTTCTGCTTGTCAGTTATACCTTTGGGCTATGTGTTTTCTTCTTGCCAGACATATTTCAGATATATTCTTTATTTATGGCAATAAAGTTTAAGACTGGGTGAGCCAGGAGCTAGTATTGGTAACTCTTGAGGCAGTCCGGAAGAAAGTCTATTCAATATAGTTTTTAGATTCCATCAGTTGAATCAGAAGGTGATAAGCATAAGGTTTCTGCAGTTAGTACATCTGCCATCCACTTATCCATAGATATTAAGATATTGCAGTATAGGTGATAATTAAAAATATGTTTAGGAAATTAATGCATATTTATATAAGTGTACACATTGTCAGAGATAAAACCCAGTGCTTCACACATGCAAACTAAATCATTTGCCCTTGGATTTTTTATACTACTCCACTGTTATCCATCATAAACAATAATAACTATTATTATTACACAAGATATCACTTATTTATGGAATATCCTGTAAAAACTTTATAATACTGAATTTTTAAACATTTTTTTAGTTTTTGTGGTATAATTCTCTCACCTCTTATGTTGATTCCTAGGTAATAGATATCTTTATTTCACTTCATGTTCTAAGATCCTTTGTTAAAATTAATTCACCATATCTTTGGAGGGTTGTCATTGGATATTCTATTCTGACCCATTGGTCTGAAAGTCTGCCTTTGTTCCAATACCATGCTTTTCAGTACAGCTTCAAGTTAGATAATGAGATTCCTCCCAGTTTTCTGTTTTTCAGTATGCTTTTGGCTACCCAGTGTCTTTTATGGTTCCACATAAATTTTATAATTGACTGTTGTAAGTCCTTGAAGAATGTTGTATGAAGTTGGTAGGGATTGCATTGAATCTATACTGTAGTTTAGGTTAGATGGTCACTTTGATAACATTAATTCTTCCAATCCATGATTGGAATGTTTTTCCATTTCCTTAGTTTTTTTATTTAGCTTCAACAAATGATGTAGAACATTTGGATAATCACATGTAACAAATTAAAGCTAGATACATATCTCAAAAGTCAATTCAAAGTAGATCAAACCTTTGGAATCAGACTTAACTTCATAAATTTCATGGAGGAAAATATATCCCAATGGCAAGGGATAAAGAATCCAATCTGAATAAATGAAATGAATCCAATCAAAATCCAATCTGAATAAATGAAAACTAAACCAAATAAAAAAGTTTCTGTATGGCAAAAGAATTACAAGCTAAAACTAAAACTAAATATAGACTGACGACTGGGAGAAAATATTTTAACTCAACACGTCAGATAAAGGGTTGCTATGCAGGATATAAAAGTACTCACAAAGTTTAATTCCACAAAAAGTCTCAGCTCCTAGGCTTTTCTCCTAGTTTTATCTATTCCCTAACTTTAGAAATAGACTGATTTAAAGCTCCCACGAATTTTATCAGTATCTCAAATACTAGAAAATTTTGTAACGGAAGCCTCCAGTAACCCTAAGTCTGTGCTTGTTCTAGCTAAGAGATATAGTCGTTTCTCCTTTGTCCGCTAGAGGGCAGTCATTATATCCCTATCTGCAAGACGCCGGATGTTCTTTTCGTTTGAATCACGAATTACTTTGTTTTACCACAGATTTTGGCATTTTTTCCTATAAAATTAAGAAGAAAGGAAAAAAAAAAAAAAGGAAAGGTTGATTGCCAGGGGTCAAGTGATTTCAAGTGTACTGGTGGAGAAAAAAGGGCAGAACTAAATATCCAAGCCAAAATCAACAACAATAGAATCAAGAGACCTACACTTTAACAAACTGAAAAGGGCTTTATACACTGGCAAGTCACAGGGCAAAGAGTGGTGGTATATGATAAATTCTGGGAACATTAGAGGAGGAAGGTCGACACTACTGCTGGGAATGGCCCTGATTCACAGTATATCTGAAATTAAACTATGAAGCACATTGTAGATCACAATGGTTTCAATAAAATAAAATTAATTAAAATAAATCAGTAAATCTTGATTTTAAAAAATGTGCTCCAGTTCTTTGCTCCAATCTTTAATTTGCACTTTTACTTATTCTTGAGGTTGGCATATTAGTCAACTACTTTTCTGTAAGGTACCTTTCTTACAGATGATCATTTGATTTGGTGGAATGAGATGGAAG
Organism: Suncus etruscus; assembly: GCF_024139225.1. Taxonomy (NCBI): domain Eukaryota; kingdom Metazoa; phylum Chordata; class Mammalia; order Eulipotyphla; family Soricidae; genus Suncus; species Suncus etruscus. Next base: position 148,673,040 of record NC_064851.1, on the reverse strand, counting down.
CCTAAGGCTTCAAAACTGGAATCTGGAGAGACCCGGAATCTGGAAGCCAAACACTGATGCAGGAAATAATCCACACAGTGGAAAGGAATCAAGAACAGGTTCAGGAATTCCAACACATAAGCCTGGAATCCCACCACACAAGACTTTCACTCCTAAGAAGGAAAGCAGCTTAGTGAAGGAAGACTGAAGAGTGAGCTAGTGCCTTCCTGAAACCTGGGCTTTTATTTTTATTTATTTATTTATGTATTTATTTATTTATTTATTTATTTATTTTTGGGTTTTGGGCCACATTCGGCAGCGCTCAGGGGCTACTCTTGGCTCTACGCTCAGAAATTGCCCCTGGCAGGCTCGGCGGACCATATGGGATGCGGGGATTCGAACCACCGTCCTTCTGCATGCAAGGCAACCAACTTTCTTCGGTCCCAACCTGGGCTTTTATTAGCAAAAACACCCTAGAGTGGAGAAGGAATACTAAGTATGAAGGACCCAGCAATTCAATCACCAGATCATACCTTAGGGTGGAGTATAAATTCTTAGTAGGGTAGGACCCAGTAAGCCAATAGTGGAACATGGTTGTTTTGGGAGTTTTGTTATTTGGGGAGGTCACATCTGGCTCTGCTAAGAAGTTATTCCTGGCTCTGCACCAGGAAGCATTCCTAGAGGTGCTTAGTGATCCATCTGGGGATCTGGGGTCATATCTGGGCTGGCTGCATGCAAGGCAAGGAATTATCTCCTATAGGATCTTTGTAGGCCCTGGTGAAACATGTTTCACATTATTCTATTAATCTCTGTATAAAATACATGTTATAAATTATTTCTCCAGTTTATCATTTATTTTTTAATAATTTAATTTGAATGTGACCCAAATTTATTTATAATTATACACTTTACAATGGATTAGGCCACTATCAGCAGTCACTTTGCACAACTAAATTTTAAAAACCAACAACTTCTTCCTAAGCCAATTTGTTCTGCATCATAATTTACTTTTGGCCACATGAGAACATGATTGCAAATTACACGAACCACAAATAAAAGAGGTACTAACTAAGAAAATAGTGTGATGGAATTCGACTTTCTCAAACAGAAAAAAATAACTTGCATGTTTCTGTCATAGTGAAAAGATGACCCACTTACTAGGTGATCACAATTTTGATGATACTGAACTTACATTTGAACAATTTCTGGAATAATAAATATTGTAGAGCAAAAAGATGTATTCCCCTATAGTAAAAATGTTGTGCAAGAATTGCGAACATTTTAACACCTACAAATAAATAAGTAGTACATTTACACTGTACTTACACTGTACTTAATATTTTGAACTGAGTTTAATAAATTTTAGTTGATTAAAATATGTTTAGCATATATAAAGTTAATAATGTGCATATAAAAAGTATCTATTCATACTTTAAAGAATATATAATCAAAAATAATTACTCATCACCTTGCTTAAGAGACTCTCGCCAAATTATTTCTTGCTTGCTTCTTAAAGGTATTTGTTGCAATTTGCATTTTATGTCTTGCTATTTGATATCATTCAAAAATTCAAAAACATACTATCATTAAACAGTATGCAACATCATTTGAATGGCTGAGATAATCCTTATTTATGCATTCAACTGCAGTTCAACTTTATGGTTACTATATTTTTGTTGTGAAAACAATTTTTCATTTCTAAGGGTATTTACCAGCCAAATCTTATATGCAAAAGAATGGAAACCTTGTATAGAAATGACTAATTTCAATATTGCGAGTAACAAAACTAATTAAAAATTGTGCATATCATAATGTTCTATATTCTTCTGTCTGGCAATGCCAGAGATAGAGGGAGAAGTACATGTTGGAGAGAGAACACATGCTTCTCCAAAATAAAATTAGGCAAGCAAAATAACATAAAGACAAGCAGGTGAGATATGTGTTCAAGGGAAAATATAGGTATGAAGCATAAACCTGTGGCATAGTTTTCATTAAGTTTTTTAATTAATTTCAAGACTTCACATATTTATGATACAAATAATTTTTTCTTATTTATAGGCAGATAGTATCTTCTTTCAGCTTGAGACTTGGATTTTCATTTTCTTTGTGGTATATTTTGATGGATGGAAGTTATATTAATTAATTTAACTATAAAATATATTATTTATGTCATATTCATATCCACACATGTATTATATTAAAATTTCTACAAAATATATTTCATATTCTTCTACAAGTAAATGGTTTATATTAAATGAATTAATTTATATATGATGAAAGGAGAATATGCAAAATATTGTTTTATTAACTGCATGGTCCATGTGTAGATAATGAGTTAACCTGGCAAAAGTGGCAGAGAAAAGCAAGCTTCAGCTCATTTTAAAAATTTACATAATTGCACAAGGTAACTTGTTTTAAGTAAAAATACAGAATATAGAGTAAATGCTTGTGGTGAATCTCTACACCCTCTTCATCTTTCATATTATGATGTATTTTCTGATTTTTACATTTCTTTGTGAATAAATTGTCCTTCTTTATATAGTTTTATATTCTTATATTGGATCATGATTTCACCCTAATACAGTAAGAACACTTTGAACGCACTTACATTGTAAAGAATCTATTTCTAAATGATATCACACATTCTGGGTATATTGGAATTTCGAGGGGACACTATTCATCTCAGTAGAAAAGATAGAGCAATTCCAATTCTGTACAAAGATGTTTTCCCATGTTTTTACTGAAGAGCATTTAGACCTTCCTGGCCTTTTCTCAATGACACTTACAATAAGATAAGTGCTGAGTACAAGTTCTCCAACAAGATACTTATATGTCCATAGCATTTTAAACAAATGAAACCCAAGGATTTTATTAGGAACATAAAATTGAGCAGTTCACAGTGCCCATAAAATTGCAAAATTGTCTCAGATTCTTGTTTGCCACAAGCTTTGGAGTCTGGGCTTTTCCATTAGCTTTGGCTGAATATTTGGCATGAGAACAATAGACTTACTGTGACTATATTATAATGTGCTTAATGGTAGAAAAATTCTTGAAGATTTTACTTCATCACTAGATTTTCTCTTGTTTGTTACAGTTAGATATTTTTAAAATTATTTTGATATGTCTTTAGTTCTACTAACAAAACACTGACATTTAATGCAGCAGGAAAATTAATTCTATGTTCACTTTATCATCCTCATACATATGAAAGAGTGCCAAATAATGTGCATGTACTCAGCAAACATTTCAACATATTGTTTACATTTATTTGCATTTATTTTGACACTAAGTGTGTGTAACTCAGTAAAGGTAAAATTTTGCATGTATGTGTGGGTATATGTGTGTTTCTGAAATCATGTGCCACTTTAGACTGGTGAGATAAAAATGATTATAGAGAGAAAAGAATAAAGGCAAATAAATATATTTCTGCATTAGGCAGGAAATAGGAGATTCATTAAAAGTGATGTAGGCCTTACAGTAATTTTATGAGATAACAATTTCTATTTTATAACTAAGAAAAATTAATTAAAAGAGTGGGTCCTCCTGAATACAAATTATTTCCACTTTTCTTTTGTACAGGATTGAGGGAACTACTGATGTTGCTCAGGGGATAGTTTGCACTAGTTCTCAAAGGTCTCTGTGGTTCTGGAGGTGAAACTTGGGCCCTCTGCAAGATGCATAACATGTTAAGCTTAATTGGGCTCAAATATCTACGTGGGTTTTTTTCCCTTACTTTATCCCTTCTGACTCTGTGGGATAATATCAGTTCTCCTGTGTTCCAGAAGTGATATTCCATCACACACTTTTGAAAACTAATAATCTTATGTACATGGTATTTCATATCAATTATTTTTGTAATTACCTATGTTCAACTCTGAATTTCAAAATTTATAAATTCTTGTGACTCAGCAATTTTATGTGACCTTCATGGAAAATAAGATTAACCTCGGAGTCACTGGAATGCTGACCATGTGATAAGGGGTGAAGTCTCTAAATAGTTACATTATTGTCCTTCATAATCAGATTGTCCCTGTTCTGAAAGGAATACTTATTGAGTTCTTATTTTCCATGAATTGTGTTGTGAAGCTCTGAACATTTAAAGAAAAACATGAGTCATCTTAATCATAGGTCATTCTGCTAAACAAGAAAGGGAAGATTTAGTTGTTGATAAATTCAGTTACCATGATTTGTGTCCCCAAGTAGATTCAGTTTCACAGTGTTGAGAAAGAAAGATGGTGGGAAAAAATTAAACTAGCAAAATGAGAAGGTGTAAAACAGAATAATTACAAGAGATATCCCTTGTTCACTTGAGCTTGAAGCCTATCAAAGAATTTCATTATAATTTCTCTGAAAACCTATAATTAGATGGAAGTTTTTTCTGAAACCAAAATGGAAATATTTCTCAATTTTAGACTTCTGTGAGAAGTAGATTTAGGGAATAGACATTTAAAATTTTTCAGCCTTGATTTGTTAGGTATGAAAATTATTGAGAATCTATTATGTACATAAATACTATCTAAGCTTTGTAAGAAGATGTCTAAAATTAAAACTGTGCATAAGAAACAAATGTGTTTTTAAAACATACTAGGCAATGCCTAATGTTTTTATACAGTAAAAATATGTTCATTGTGTGTATATAAGCTTGAGAATTGCTAAAGAAAGGGGAAGTTAGGCTCTGAGAAACTAAAGGAAATTGATTTTGATCAGTTTTAGAGATGGGAGGTGATTTCCTATAGGTAAATTTGAAGAAGAAAAGATAGTAAAATAGGGTCGATTGTAGATCAAATGAGATTTTTTAAGACTATGTATAAGTTTTTAAAGATAAAAAGATAGCACTGCATATATGGTACTTGTTTTGCACAGACTGAGTTATGAGCCCATGCATTACTTATCTTCTCCCAAACACTGACCGATATGATTCCAGAAAAAAGATAGGAGTACAAATATTTATGGACCCAAAACAAAACCACAAAAAAAGCATCTGTTATGTAAATTGGTAACCTGAATCTTTGTAAATTGGTAACCTGAATCTTTTTAAATTTTTAGATAATTCTCTTGTACTAATTTGAAAAATAAATTACATTAAAATTTGTTTCTAACATCTGTTTCAAAAACCTATTTTTTTAAATCTTTAAAATCTGTTTGTAAACCAATAGTCAGTGACTGAATTTGGGGAAGAGCAGGCTTGTGTTCAAAAAATATTTAGAAAGTGAAAGTGATACCAAGTGATTAAATTTAAAGGTGAAGAACTAAGACAAGATAATAGCATCACTGTGTCCATTTTTAGACCTCCTACACCTAAGATCTGGAACTAAATTTTTTTTGGGGGGGACCATATCCAGGGACGCTTGGGTGTTACTCCTGGCTAATGCACTTAGAAATCGCTCCTGGCTTGGGGGACAATATGGGACACTGGGGGATCGAACTCACAAGGCAGATGCCTTAAGCACTGAGCCACTGCTCCAGCCCCTGGAATTATTTTTAATAGAAAATAATCTGAATAAATACATGTATGTGCTTTGTGTAAAAAAAAGAGAAATGTGATTTCTCATATCCAAATACTAAATGTCATGTAAATTTAGAAGCTCAATGAACTTGTGAGAACCCAAATTGAAACTGAGATACACATGCAAATGAAAATGAAAGCAAACATACTAATTTTTAGGTATATAAGTCCACAGTGTCCATAGAATGTAAACCTGTGAATATATAGTGAATAGTTGGATTTCTGGTGTACAATTCAACATCAAATATCTGAACTATACAATTAGGAGTCATACTTTAATAAAAGAATCATTTTGTGGTTAAAACCATAAGTATAACATAACTTGAACCATCTTGTTCTGCCTCACAAATTGAGGGAAATGATGGAGGACACCAATACCAAATAGCTGTATGAATATTGAGTAGAAATAAAAAATGATCAGACTGGAAAACCAAATCCAAACCCAACTACAACAGAATCGATACCCAATGTACAACAGGCTAGACACAGAAGGGACCACTTTCCTAGCAGCCTGGGGGGCAAAGGAGGAGAGATATGGGATGCAAGCTGGGAACAGGAGTGGAGGGAGGACAACATTAGTGGTGGAATGCCCCTGATTCAATGTCACTATGTACCTAAAATACTACTGTGAATGATTTGTAATCCACTTTGGTCAAAATAAAAATTATTAATATAAAAAAAACATACGGATAAAAAAAACATGGTCATTTATAAGAAGTTGCAAAATGAAAGAAGGCACCCTGGTATGTTGGGAAATTTTTACAAGGCAAACAGAACTGAATCATGTAAAACCATTTAAAAAAGACATGTATAGAAGCTCAGTGAATCAAAAGAGAATTGCCCAATAAAGTAAAATAATTAAAAATAAATTTATCAAACATAGGGTCATCTTAGAAGGTCTAGTTTAGGGCACATGCTATATACACATTAGCCACAATGGTTGATCCTGATCTCTACTAAACTCTGCAGGAAGCTCCACCTTCTGCTACTGCTAAGCGTCACAAGACCTACTCACCCATACATATAAATATAAATATATATATATATATATATTAGAGTATATATATTTTAAAACACAGGAACCTCACAAAATTCTAAATTTGACCCCTCAAAAACAAATAGAAAAGCTAATATATCATTGTAAAGTTAAAGACAGTCACCTTCAGATAAAAAAATATAAACTAAGGTTATGTTTTTTTCTTTCATGAGAAAATATATAGAATGTAAACTAAATTTTTATAAGAATCACAGGTATTAGTAAGAGAAATTTTGTTTTTCATTTTCATAAAAATTCTTTCTTGGGCCCGGAGAGATAGCACAGCGGTGTTTGCCTTGCAAGCAGCCGATCCAGGACCAACGGTGGTTGGTTCGAATCCCGGTGTCCCATCTGGTCCCCCGTGCCTGCCAGGAGCTATTTCTGAGCAGACAGCCAGGAGTAACCCCTGAGTACCGCTAGGTGTGGCCCAAAAACAAACAAACAAACAAACAAAAAATTCTTAGGTTCTGGAGTTGTTCAGTGCTAGCATGTGCCTGTCTCTGTTGGATTCCAAGCATAAGTGATATCATGAACATCACAGGAGCAGCCCTGGAGGTCCTCATGGTCCACAAAATGGCCCAAGTATTCTGTCACCAAAGGGCTGCTCATGCAGTGTAACAAGGAGGACCCTTGAGGACTCTGAAATTACTGTTGACGTGGCCAAGAATGCATCATTTAGGAGCTTTCCCCAAAATATAAATAAAACTACTTTCCAATTCACTCTGAAATCCTTGGAATCAAGGTTTCAGTATTGGAGGGGGAGAGGAAGGATTTTAAATTAGAAATTTTAATGTCCTTAATCATGATTGGCCTATTCAAGCTTTCTACCTTAACCTAAACCAATCTTCGTCTATATATATTATTTTAGATTTTCTAGCTTAGTGACATAGGGGTTTTTAAGAGTATTTTATGCTTCTTTTATTTATGAATAGATTGTTATAATTTCTTTCATTTTCATTTTTGATATATCTGTTTTATGTGGGGGGGTTTTGTTGTTTTTGTTTTTGGCTTGTGACTTAAGCTAAGCTTTTTTTTTCAGTTTTCTTGGTTCTTTTGAAAATAGACAAACGAATAATAGCTTCAGTTTTTATTGAATCTTTATATTGTAGTCTACATTTCCATGTCACTGATATATGTAGTGATTCAGGGTAAAGTGGCAATTAGCTATGTTCAGGGTTTATTCTTTGTGTTTAGGGATCACTCCCACTGGTCAGTGTTAAGGATAGAACCAGAGTTTGCCATATTAAAAGCAAAAGTTAAGTCCCTGTACTATCTTTTCAGCTTCTCTGCTATGATTTTTATTTTTCTTTCCTACTACTTAATTTAGGACTTTTTAATTCTTTTTTTAATTTTTCAAGTTATGAGTTTAGATCACTGATTTGAATTTTTCTCTCCCAACGAGGCTGTTTTATTATGAATGTTTTCCTTAGCATTGAATTTGCTATGTCTCACTGATTTTAATACTGTGTTTCATTTTCATTCATTTCAGAAATCTTTTAGCATTTCAATTTTCTTTCATCCAGTTGATATTAACAGTATACTTTTCACTCAAAAATTTTGCTTATTTTTAGCCAATTTTCTCTTTATGATTAATTTCTAATTAATGACATTATAGTCTAAAATACACTTTATTTGATTTATATTTTCATGGATTTGGGTATTGAAATATATATCCCACCATTTGACCTATGCCAAATTCTATATGCACAGAAGAATATATGTTTTGTATTTATAGAGTTATGTTTTATGTGTTATTTCAAGTTTGTCTAATTCCTAATTAGGGATCTTATTTATTTCTGTTCTATTTGGCTAATCTCTTCAATGATGAAAATAGAATATAAAGTCTCCTATTTTTGTGTTGCTATCAAGGTATCTTATTATGTTTATTACCAGTTACTCCTTATTCAATGCATATACGTTGTTGACACTAAGTCCTTTTGTTCTATAAATTCTTTAAACAGTGTTTGTTATACACCATATTTTGCGATTTTCTTATGCTTGAATTGTATTTGATGATGTAAAAGCATAACTACTTTGCTTTTCTGTGTGTGGGTTTTGAGTCTACCTGGTGATGTTCAGAGATTACTCCTGTACTTACAAATTACTATATTTTTCGCTCTATAAGACACACATAATTTTTAAATGTTCTTTTCCCCTGCACTCCGGCTTCAGCCCCAGGCAGCATTCACTCCATAAAATACACTTAAGGAGGGACTGCTTCTTATGATATGAAAAATATGGTACTCCTAGCATTCCTAGGGGAACCATACAGAATATTGAGTAATGAACTTTTGAATCCTTAGTATATTTCTTTCTATTTATTTTGCTTGCAGAGTTTTATTAGAAAAATGTGATGTGAATCTCATTTCCCCCCTTCTAGGTGAGGTTTTATGTCCTATGTTGTTTTATAGAGTATGTATTTGTCATATTTTTGTCATATGGATTCAGTATATTTTGGTACTTATCTGTTTAAGCTCACTTTGATTCTCTTTGGTAATGTAGGTCAGTGCTTCCATCTCCTTCAGATTTTGGAAATTCTTGTCTATTACTTTTTAAACTAGTCTTTCTTTCTATCTCTTTTTACTTCTTCTAGTGGACATTTTGATTCTTGGTACTGTCACTAATGTTTCTTTTAATCTTCATTTTTTTCCTCATTATATTTTTATGACCTATTCTTTTCTGATGAATTTGTGCATCATATATTTTGGATCACTGATTTTACTTCAGCCATATCCATTATGTTGTTGAGGTTTGTTTTTGTATCTTCTAAGTCCTCTACTTCTATTTCAAGAACCTGTCTCACCCCTCACATACATACAAATCTCAGGTTCTTTTCAAATATATTGATTATCTCTCCCAATACAATTATCAAGTAATTAAGTGTCAATAGTATTGATTTTTTGAAATCTGTAGACGGAATAGAAAGGTAAGATTCAATTGTAACCTTCCTGGAATATTGCTACTCTATGTTGACATGGACCAGTTTCTTTGTTTTATATTGTTTCTATCACTCAGGTTCAGAGAAGTGGCGAACTGACTGATACTATCCCAAGGCTTCTTTCACAAGTGGTTTAAATTGTTCCCAAAAGTTGATTATTGACTTTGGAGGTCTCATTTGACTGAACTGGTATGGATGCCCTCTCCACAGCTGTAGATATATCTGTGTCCAGGTGGTTTGGGGGATTAAAAGTGCATGAAGAGGACTCACATCAAAATTCAAGGTTGGCTGGTTTGAGTAATGTTGGATTCTGGGCCATGCTCATCAAAGGATGCACACAGATCTTTTTATTAGATTTTCTTTTTGTGTTTGCATGGGTTATTTCAACCTTCAAAACATTGCCATCTGAGATTTCTATTCTTGACTTTATTGTTTGTTTTATGCCTCAGCATGTGATCTATATGAGTACCCATGTGCACTGTAGAAGATGATGTACTTTGTTCTCGTGGGGTGGATATTCTTACTATATATCTAATAAACATAGCTTTACTGTCTCTTCTCTTATGATAAATGTTTTTTTATTGATTTATTGTCTTGCTGTTTTAGCAAGTGTTATAAAGAAATCAAATTTTATACTATTTTTGTGTAAGTTTTTTTTCTCAAATCTATTTATTTTTACAGCCTTACATTTTATATCTCTATCATAATGAATGTTCTAACTTCTTGGGTGTATAAATATGTTTGTCATCCAATTATTATGTTTATGTGTATTTTATAATCTTTGCAAACTTGAAGTTTGCTTTATTTAAAATTTACAAAAATATTTGTAGTTGGGTTTCAGTTAGAATAAAAAGAACAAACTCCTGCATCTATGATCATAATAGGATTTTTAGACTGCTATCTACCTATGATTGTTTTCTAGCTGTTAACTCTGTGCCTGTCCTTATAGTTTAGCTTGATAAGAAGCTTCAGTTCAGGATTCTCAGCCACTTAGCTGCCTTCTAATTTTTATGTTTTTACTTGGCAGCCATACCTGGTGAGGTTCTGGAATTACTCCTGGCTCTGCACTCATGAAATGCTACTGGTGATGTGAGGTAAATATAGGAGATGCTGGGAATCAAATCTAGGTCAACCATATGCAAGGCAAATACCCTACTCATTGTACTATCACTCTGGCACTTAATTATGATTTTTGATTGGTGAAGTTAGGCCACTGATGTTAAATAAATGTTTAAAATTAAGGAATATATTGTCATTTTAATATGGATTCTGGGAAATTTTAAGGTTTTGTTTGCTTCTTTGGTCTTTTATTTGACATATACATTGATATCTGCCTTTAATATAGTAGTCATGCTGCATTGCTTATTCTAACGGTGTCCTCAGCATATTTGCCTAGAAATTAATATGTAGTTTAATTCTGAAGTTCTGACTCTAGATCCCCTATCAAGTAAAAAGCAAGTGAGCTCAGAGAATATGGCATAAGACCTCAGTATTACCCCAAATCTTTCTTCTATTATATAGTTTTATTCTCTCATTACTTCCACATAATTGTTTTTGATTTTGGGCCACACCAGTGGTGCTCAGGGGTTACACCTGGCTATGCGCTCAGAAATTGCTCCTGGTTTGGGGAACCATATGGGAAGCCAGGGGATCAAACCGTGGTCTGTTCTGGGTTAGTCGAGTACAAGGCAAGTGCCCTACCACTGCGCCATTACTCTGGCCCCTACTTCCACATAATATTTATAAATCTTTTACTGGACACCAATTACTGCTTCTTGCAGAGTTTAATTGATGATAATTAGCTTATTTAGTTGTTTAATCTTTAACATTTTGTAACACTATCTCTAACTTGGGTGATAAAACTGGATAGAACATCATTATTTGTATATTTCATTGAACTTGTTGATTATGTCATACAGGCCTTTAGATATGCAGTTTTGTTGTTGTTTTGTTTCTTTTTTGTTTTTTTGTTTTTTTGTTTTTTGGTCACACCCCGCGGCACTCAGGGTTATCTCTCAGAAATCGCTCAGAAATCGCTCCTGGCAGGCTCAGGGACCATATGGATATGACGGGATTCAAACAACTATCTGTTCACAGTGCCCTACCACTGTGCTATCTCTCTGACCCCCAAGGGCTTATTTCTAGTTCTGAACACTGGGATCACACCTACTAGAGTATATATAGAGAGCATGAACCTGGATCAGTTGAATACAAAGCAAGTACCCTACCCCATGTACTATCACCCACAGAGTTTATCTGATCTTAATGGGTTCTTTTCTGAGTAAGTTCCTTCTTTGACAATTCTGTTCTCAGTATTCCATTATAATAAGTGTTTCTCATTAATTTTCTGTTTGAATTTATTTGATTTGGAATTCTTTGGGATTCCTTGATCTGAGTCTATGACTCGGTTCTCATATTCATCTCTCAATAATTAATTCCCAGTCTCTTTTTCTTCTGCAACAATTAATTCTCTGCAGCAATACTTATTTTTCTTAAAGTTATCCATATATCTTTGAATTTTGTTCACTTTTATTAATTGTCACTTTTTAATTTAAACTAACTTACAAAGATATTAATAGTAGAGTTCAGACATGTGATGCTCCAACTCCAAATCCACCACTAAGGTCCATATTATAAATTACTTTTATTTTGTCCTTTTTAATTTTTTTATAATTACTTTATTTAAGCACCATGTTTGCAATTGTTTAAAATTGAGTTCTTGTCATAGAATGTGTACCACCCTTCAACAGTGCAATATTTCCTGCCACCAATGTCCCCAGTTTTTCTCCCATACACCCTCTAGTCTGCCTACTTCTAAGGTAGGCAGTTTATTCTTTCTTTCTCTCTCTTTCTCTCTTCCTCTCTCTCTCTCTCATTTCTGACAAGTGGCTTGTACTATGGTTAATGAATGGGTATCAGGTATCATGCATATCACTTTATCTTCTTTCAGCACCCAGATTGTTCCCAGAGTAATCAGCTCCAACTATCATTGTCATAGTGGATCCTTCTCTACATTAAATGTACTCCTTGCTCTTTCTGGCAAGCTTTCTACCATAGACTGGTACAGCAAGTCCTCATCCCTATTTTCTGTGGATAATATTACCATAATTTTCTTTTTTCTTTTTTTTTGTTTTTGGGCCACACCCTGTGATGGTCAGAGGTTACTCCTGGCTATGCACCCAGAAATTGCCCTAGGCTTGGGGGACCATATGGGATGCCTGGGAATCAAATCACTGTCTGTCCTAGGTTAGCACATGCAAGGCAAATGCTCTACCACTTGCATCACTGCTCTGGCACCTATATTTTCTTTTTTATATTATCTTTACTTAAGCACCATGATTATAAACATGTTTGTAGTTGGGTATTAGTCATAAAATGTACACTTCCTTCACTAGTGCAACCTTATGCCACCATCTCCCTCTTCCCCAACCCCTCCTGTTGTTAAGACAGGCATTCTATTTCTCTCACTCACTACCATTGTCATGATAGTTGTTAGTGTAGTTGATTCTCTAGCTGCACTCACCACTCTTTGTGACTCTTCATGGACTGGTCTTTACAAACCTCATCTCTATTGTTTCTCGGTATTATTACCATACTGTTTTTTATTTTTTTAAATACCACAGATTAGTGAGATTATTCTGTGTCTATCTCTTTCCTTTTGACTTCTTTTACTTAGAATAATAGTTTCCATGTCAATCCATGTATAGGAAAATTTTATGACTTCGTTTTTCCTGACAGCTGCATATTATTCCATTGTTTATATGTACCAAAGTTTCTTTAACCACTCATCTGTTATCAGGCATCTGGGTTGTTTCCAGATTCTGGCTATTGTAAATAGTGCAACAATGAACATAGGGATACAGAAGGCATTTTTGTATTGTGTTTTTGTGTTCCTGGGGTATATGCCTATGATCATGGGGAAGTTCAATTTATAGCTTTTAAAGAAATATCCATATTGTTTACAAAAAGCATCAAAGGCATCTATCTATATATAAAAGAAATGACTCTGAAAACAACAAGATGCCCTTCAACAGATGAATGGCAAAAGAAACTTTGGTACATATACACAATGGAATATTATGCAGCCATCAGGAGAGATGAAGTCATGAAATTCTCCTCTACATGGGTGTATATGGAATCTATTGTGCTGAGTGAAATAAGTCAGAGAGAGCGAGATAGACACAGAATAGTCTCAATCATCTATGGGTTTTAAGATAAACGAGAGACATTGAAATAATTCCCGGAGATTAGAGTCAGAAGGACTGGCTCAAGATAGGAAATTCACCACAAAGAGTGGTGAGTGCAATTAGAGAAATAACCATGCTGAGAACTAGCATAACAATATGATCGAATGAGAGATGTAGAAAGCCTGTCTTGAATACAAGTAGGAGGTGGGGCATTGGTGGTGGGAAGTTTGCACTGGTGAAGGGGGGTGTTCCTTTTATGACTGAAATCCAACTACAATTATGCTTGTGATCATGTTGTTTAAATAAATATATTATTATAAAAAAAGAAATGAAGTTCTTGTTGTTTACAGATGATATGATACTGTGTCACAAACTTCAAAATACTCCACAAAAATCTTCTAGAAACAATACTCTTATATAGTAAAGCAGCATGCTGCAAAGTTAATATGTAATAATCCATAACAATTTTATATATAAGTAAAAAAAGAGAAGAAATAAACATTAAAAAACTATCGAATTCACAATTGTTCCTTCATAAAATCAAGTACCTTGGATCAACTTAACTAAAGAGGTGAAAGAGCTATATAAAGAAAACTACAAAGACTGCTCCAAGAAAAAAAAGGACAGGAGGAAATGGAGACTATCTTGCTCATGGATTGGGAGGATAAATAAAAATATTTCTTAAATATTGAACAGATTTAGTGTAATCCCTATAAAAATTTTCATAATATTTTTTCAAAGAAATGGATCAGATCAGAGGCTCCTTAATTTATATGGAGAAATAAACATCCATGAATAGCTAATACAATCCTTGGCAAAAAAATGTGAGGAGTAACTTTCTCCAACTTTAAACTGTGCTATAAAGCAGGAGTCATTAAAACAGGAATGTACTAGAATAAAGACAGACCCTTAGACAAAGTGAATAGGATGTCCAGAGATGAACCCACAGATTTATGAACAATTATTCTTTTTTTTTTTTTTTTTTGTTTTTGGGCCACACCCAGTAACGCTCAGGGGTTACTCCTGGCTATGCACTCAGAAGTTGCTCCTGGCTTGGGGGACCATATGGGACACCGGGGGATCGAACCGAGGTCCGTCCAAGGCTAGCGCAGGCAAGGCAGGCACCTTACCTTTAGCGCCACCGCCCAGCCCCCACAATTATTTTTTAATAAAGAACCAATAAATACAAAGTGAAGCAAATTAACCTTCTTTAACCAGTGTTAAACCAGTGCTGGAAAAACTAGTCAATTACATGCAAAAAAAGATAAATTAAAGATAATTTTAAAAAAAAAGAACTCAGAACTCTCAACACCATGCACAAAGGCCCAATAAAAATGGGTTAGATTAGAATAACTTTGATATCAAACCTGAAGCCATAAGGTACATAGAGAAAAACACTCTTTGAACTGAAAATTGAAGCTAAAGGAATCTTCAAATTTAATGAAATATGACTGCCCAAGCAAATGGAAGCAAAGATAATCAAATGGGACTACATTAAACTGAGAAGCTTCTGCACTTCAAGAAAATAGTGACTAGGGTGTTTTCTTTTTCTTATACCCCACAAATGAGTGAGAATATTTTATGCCTATTCCTCTCGTTCCAACTTATTTTACTCAACGAAATACTCTCCATACTTATCCATGTGTTGTGGGTATATTATGGATATATTGTGTGTCCTTCTTAACCTGCAGTTTCACACAGAAAACCAGACAGTTGTGGGAAAACATACATTTAGGCCAGGGATTGTTGAGCAGCTTTTTTAGACCTTATTGATGAATTAACTCGGAAACGGTGAAAGAAAAAAAGTGAATGATTTTACAGATATATGACAACAACTTCCTCTCTTCTATTTAAAAAGGCACATAGATTGGGGAAATAATGGAACGTGATCAGCTGACAAAATCATCTGTCAGTGAAGAGAAGTCAGGATGATGATGATCTCCTGCAGCTGCTGATCGGAATCACCAAAGATCCAGTGGAAGAAGCTGCTTCATGTGGTCAGGTTGGTTGCAAGCAGTGACTTTATCTCTTGTAGCACACTTTGAAAAGATAAAGATGGCGAATGCTCTGAGGCCAAAAGAAAAGTATGGGGGGTATAGAGAAAAAGTTTTACTTACAGCACGGACAGACATACACACATCCATGCATTAACAGTTGTACCCTGATTGGCTACAATTGGTTGAAGGGCCTCCTCGTGTTTCTCACAAAGCACCTTCTGCAAGAGGGTAGTGGACACCAGCATGCAGGAAATTGCAGAAATAGAAACATTTCCAAAGAGTTTCTAAGAAGATTACATCAACCTGACACCAAGAGCAGACAGAGACACTATAAAAAAAGAAATACAGGACAATAGGCCTGATGAACATAGTTGCAAACATCTTCAATAAAATGCTAGCAAATATAATCTAACAATTCATCAAGATCATTCACCTGGACAGCAACTAGGATTTCTTCCAAAAATGCAAGGATGCTTAACCTATGCGAGTCAATCAACAAAATATTCCACATTAATGAAATAAAAAGTAAAAATTATATGTTCATAGCAATATTTGCAGAGAAAGCATATGATAATGTCTAGCACCCATTTATGATATTTCTCAATAAGTGTAAATTGCAAGATCAATATAATCAAAATGATCGATATAATCAGTCATTTACCACTATCCCATAGCAAACATTATACTCAATGGAAAGAAAACTAAATACCTTTTGTCTAAGATTTGAAATAAGATAAACAATAAACCCTGCATACTTACATGGTGCTTTTCTTTTTAAAATATCATTTGAAATTTTCGAAATTACTTTGACCTGAATTTTTCTACATAAAACAATCTGCATATTGTCCCAGTGAAATGCCTTTGAACTCTAGATGATCTTTTCATATTCTGTGGTAATATTTAGCTTTTAGTGCACGGTTTCTGCATCTTGGTGGTGGGTCATTTTTTAAATCTTCAAAGTGCTCAGTAGTTACATCTCAAAGTATGTGGCCTTAGTATCATCCATCTACTTTAGGACTGGTGACAAGGCAGCCTTAATTCCTATTTATTTACAACTTAATGCCCTTCTGAAAAAAATTGGAATTGAGTTAATTCTTAATTGAAATATCCTTGCCTAGGATCTCTAAAAGTTTTCAAAAAAAAAAAAGTCATTGGATTTAGATGTCCCACCATTTGTTCTGCTATGGCAACAGGCATTCTCTAGGTGCCAACCATGGCTGCATTTCATGTCTGGCATAGGACTATATGTTCTAAAGACCTTGATAGGAGAGGGAAACAGTTCTGATTTACTGACATAATTGAAAGCTAATTCTGTGTCATGGCTTTATTACCTGCATAGAGATACTAAATCTCCTCTGAGAATGAGGGTATGTGAGCCCTAAAAGGAGAAGAAATTCCAGTGCACAGGCATGGGAGCAAAAATTTCTCATAAGTTAATATTTACATCCTGCTACAAGTCACAGGGTGAGGGCTCATCTTTAGGCTGGATAATAAACTTTTTAAATGATTTTTATATATGTGGGCATCAAGGACACTGATTTGTTTCTTGGCTTCTATCATTTGTTGCTAAGCCCATGTGTTATGATTTTAAATAAATCATCTATGTTTTTCTTTTCCCTGATTTATGATTGCAGTTTTCTCATTATTTCTCTTCTTTTTCCATATTTGAGGTCACTTATATCTATTTCCTCAATTCAGATTTTACAGCTGAATTTTGCAGACATTCTACAGCTTTCACTTTTAGGTTAGAGAGCTAATAATAGTGCTCTATCTAAAGGTACTTTTGAAAGAAGATGCTTCAGCTTCTCTTTGCCAGATGCTATTAGCAGCTTCTTTTTTTTAACTATTTTCACCCCACATAGCAGAACAGTAATTATTGCCACACTTGGTGGCCTTGTTTGTTTTTTGCTTGGTTTTGGACACCCACTCTATCTGAAAAAAAAATTGACATCTACTCAATGTTTCAAATCTGACATTGTCAATCTTAAGGTGGATAAAAGGTCTGCTTGGCTTCCCTTCTTTGATCCCCACTTTTTTTGTTTTTGTTTTTGTTCAAGGGTATAATGACACAGTTTAATTTTTTGTTTTGGTTTGAATTTGGGGCAACAGCTGGTGGTATTGAGGGGATTATTCATGACTATGTCCAGAGTTCACTCTTAGAGGTTCTTGAGGAAAGCATGCAATGCTTCTCATCATGTTAAAGTTCATGCAAAATAAATATTTAACTGTATGTGATAATAATGTGGGTTTTCTAAAAGTAATTGAAAGTCCTAAGAACTCTTATGTTCTAATTTAGCTCTCAATATCTGAGAAAATTTGTTATTATTCAATAGACTTAATAATCTATTCCATTATTAGAAAAAATTAATTTTATCTGAAAAATTGTTCTAGTATTTTTGTTTGAAGAAGTTTATAATAAAGGAATCTTAGCTTCTCCAGACTCACAGCAAAAATAGAAGCAACATTTAAGTGATTTTTAGAAAGATCGGACACTTAAAATGAGAAGAAATCAAGATTTTCCACATGGATGTAAAAAAAAAAAATACAATATTGTTTAAACTGCTTGTTCTGCCTCTACTCAATTTGCAGCTTTGCTGTTTTTTTTTTTTTTTTTGGTTTTTGGGTCACACCAGGCAGTGCTCAGGGGTTATTCCTGGCTCCAGGCTCAGAAATTGCTCCTGGCAGGCACGGGGGACCATATGGGACGTCGGGATTCGAACCGATGACCTCCTGCATGAAAGGCAAACGCTTTACCTCCATGCTATCTCTCCGGCCCCAGCTTTGCTGCTTTTTACCGGTGGCCTATGCTTTTTACCGGTGGCCTATGGTAACTTGTAAAATTCATCTTATGGTATTTTCTCCTCTTGATACCTTTAACATATGTAATACATTTTGGTAGTATCTTTGTTTGCACAGACACAGGAAACACGTGGTACTTTACTGCAACTTGATAATGTGTTTCAATCTACTAACAGGGTAAATAAATTAAATGCTTTTGAACCTCCCCTAGGGAATGGTGAATCCCCAAACACAAATGTTGATGGCAGATCTTTTGTCGTCTTGGACACTTGTCATATTAACTTGATTTAAATTTCAGCAATATTAATATTGGTCTTAATTTCTTTATTCCAAAATGTGGTTTCACTGAGGCCCTCATGGAATGGGAGATTTCAGGGGTTATAAAACTACAGTGGTAAAATGGCAATGTATAAAAGGCAGCCTCTAAGCAGAAGAGCCTCTAATCAGTTCTTTTTCCAAGACGATGCTAAAGAGGGTATATGTTGTGCGGGCGCAAATGCGCCATGCGCTTTTGAAAATAGTTATCGGTAAGAAAAAAAAAAAGGACACCCTGCAGAGGGGCTGTTCTGGTTGAGATAAATCTGCTTTGGCTAGCTGTCCTATCCTATCCCCCAAGGCCCAGGTTACCAGATGTGGCCATGAAGACCATTCTGGAGTGGGGGAATCTGGCCCCCCGGACTAACTGGCAGTCCGGGGTGTTCTTTGGCTAGCTGTCCAGCTCAGTACTCACCACATACCTGTGCAAGGGGCAAACTCCTGGCATGTGTGGTCTCCAAGCCCAGCTCTTGCCTCTGTAGCTTGCAAATGAATGGAGAGGGGAGTTTTCCTCTACCTCTTCCCATCCCCCAAGGCCCAGGTTACCAGATGTGGCCATGAAGACCATTCGGGCGTGGGGGAGTCTGGCTCCCTGGACTAACTGGCAGTCTGGGGGGTTCTTTGGCTAGTTGTCCAGCCCAGTGCCCACCACATGCCAGTGCAAGGGACCAACTCCTGGCGTGTGGCTTCTCCAGGCCCAACTCTCCCCTCTGTAGCTTGCAAATGAATGGATAGGGGAGGAGTTTTGCTCCACCCCATCCCATCCCCAAAGGCCCAGGTTACTAGATCAGGCCATGAAGACCCTCTGGTGTGGGGTAATCTGGGCCCCCAGACTGACTGGCAGTCCGGTGGTTGTTTGGCTAGCTGTCCAGCCCAGTGCCCACCACATGCCAGTGCAAGGGACCAACTCCTGGTGTGTGGCTTCTCCGGGCCACCTTGACTTTTTTTTATCATAGCCCTTAAGTTTAGTAAAATTGAACTAATTTCTTAGTATTTGGAGAAAGTATAGTCTCTGACTTTTGGACTCTTAACTTCATCCTCAGTCAGATGCAATGTCAATAAAGTGTTTTCTTCTAATCTTTGGCAGGTAGATAACTGTTTGTTGTACCCCTTCTTTGGTGACAAACTATGTTTATGTATCTGAGTAACTACTATCCTAGAGATTTCACCAGATCTAATATAAAATTTCAATCAAATTTTGTGAAGATTAAGATTTAGAAAGTTGTGGGGTCATAGGTATTTTTGCCTATACCTGTTTTTTTTTCTACACTCTGGCAGATATATTTATGATGCTTCATGCTTAACCTGCTCACTAGTGAGGCCAAACTTAAAGTTTCTATCTTTGAATAGATTTTCAAAGCCTCATTTCCACAGGGAGTTCCCAGTAGTGTAAGTATGATTCCGTGATTGTGTGTGTGTGTGTGTGTGTGTGTGTGTGTGTGTGTAATTTGTTTTGGGAACCTGGTATGATCTTCTAGGGCTCAGTTCTCTGCTCCTAAACTCATTTAGGTCCTTTAATGCTGATAATTCTTATGATTTTCACTATTAATCAGTAAATTGAAGACAAGAAGATCTACCAGAACGCTAGCAGTAAGAATTCAGCAGGCTTAAGAACCTGGAAGAGTCAATATTTCATTTCAAGTCCAAAAGCAAAGAAAATCTGACACTTTATTATAATACTGAAATACAACTACTTCAACATAAAAATAAAGGACTCTTGCTCTATTGCAATCTAATTTAATTGTATAAACTTCTTTGTTTTCTTTCCTGATAACTGAATTTTCTGGTATAATTTATGCATAAAGAAAACTACTTCACACCCACACTCTCCACAAAACACACTGTGCACACACACAACATGACATGGCATATAAGTTTAATGGAATATTTGTGAACCTGAATATGAAAGATTTACATTTTCTAACCCCTTGAGGTGTACTTTAGAGTTTATAGAAATTATAAGGACAAGCATTTAAGATTAAGTCAGCCACTTCCCTACAAAACCAGACAGTTTGCTTATTTATTCACTTGACTGCCTTCTTCAAAATGAGTATGTGATTGTACCTTCTTCAAACCGACTGTAAAGTAATCACAGTAAACAACAAACCTCCTCAAAGTTTATCTTCAGAAAGTGTGGAATTAAGAAACATCCACACATTACTGGCTTTGAAATCAAAGAAAAGAAGAACTTACTATATTGTTAGCAATAGCATTGGCAATTATTTTTAACTTGTGATCAATTGCAACATTCTCTTATCAGACCATTTCCTGATGAAGCAATTTTGGACAAGTTCTCATAGAAATTTCCTACTACCCACTTATTCCCAGAAAGGGAGATACTTACTGTTTTCTCACTTAAGAAACAAAAGTGAAACTAAAATTTTAGAAGTCTAATGACACAGTAAACTCTGCTTGAGATGTTTTTATTTTTGTATGAGCCCAGGAATAGAAAAAATTCCTAAGTGTTATAACTCCATCTGTCATGAGACAGATCAACTCTGACTCATCTTACTCAGACTGTTCCAAGCTCTTAATGTTGTCATAGTTTCACATAAAACAAGGAACCAAAGTGAATATTTGTGTTTTTGCTTTATTTGGGGGCCCCTTTAAGTGGTGCTGAAGGTTTACTTATGGCTCTGCACTCACTATTTCTCAAAGAAATAGATGAAATGTAGTAAATTGAACCTGGGTTGATCACTAGCAAGCCACACAGTACTATCATTCTGGCTCCTGTATTTGTTATTCTATTCAAATTTTAAATTGTTTTTCTTAGCTTCATATACATATTTAATACTAAATAAGACATGTAAGGTTTCTAGGCCTTTTCTTTCTTATGATCCCAAAATAAAATTAATTTTCTTGAATTGTTATACAAATATAATGGAGTTTTTTATGATCACTGGACTGAGATTCTGGAAAACTAAACTATAGATTTTACTCTGTATTTATAAAACTTTCATGATACATAGCAATCTAGGTTTTTTTCCTCAGTTAATCAAGATTTAGAGCAGGGATAATATGTCTAAACCAGTAGAAATTTTATTTAATATAAGAAGGCAAAGTGGGGCAGGAAAAAGAAGGGATGAAAAAGTAGGGTAGGGAAAAGAAAATAAAAGAAGGGAAGATAGGGAAATGGAAGAGAAGAAAAAAGAAAAAATGGAGGAAAGGGAAGGGAAAGGGAGAAAAGGGAAGGAAACCGGTGAGAAGGGGGAAAGGGAAAAAGGAAAGGAAAGGGGAGGGTAGAGGAGTAGTTTGGAGGGAAAGGAAAAACCTCGGGTTGATGGGGTGTCCTTAAATAATAAGCTCTAGAATTATGTGAGCACTCAGCATTAAGGAATATAAGATTATAAAACAAAGGAGTTGGGGATCAGGAGGATGTATGTGAGAATTCTCATCTACATAGAATTGGTTCATTCTCAGTAATGCTCCTCTGCAGCTATTAGAAAGAGAATATTCTTTTTTTTAAAATAATTTTTATTGTGATCAACATGAACTACAGAATTTCACAATAATATTTAAAGTACATAGTGACATTAAATCAGGGGTATTCCCACCACCAGTGTTGTCCTCCCTCCAACCCTGTTCCCAGCATCCCCTCCTATGCCCTGTGATGGCTAGTATAATTGGTCCCCTCTGTATAGCCTGTTGAAGATTGGGTATCGATTCTGTTGTCGTTGACTTTGGGTTTTGTGTTTAAGTCTGAACATTTTTTTTATTTCTACTGAATGCTCAGTAGAACATTGATTCTGGTACCATTCATTTTCCCCCTTAATTTATGAGGTAGAACAAGATGAATCAATTTATATGGTTCTATTTAAAAAAAAATAAAAGAAAAGAAGAAAATTGAAAAAGAAATAACTCAAAACCAAAAACCAAAAAACAAGAAACGAAATATAAAAAGCAAAACCAACCAACAAAATGTTCGTCTAGAGGTTGTAAATATCAATTTAAAAAGAAGAAATTTGGGGGGGAAAGAAAAAAATCATAACAAAAAATAAACAAAACACAAAAATCAAAAACCAACAAAACCAAATAGACAAAACACAAAAAGAAACAAAAAAATCAAACAAAAGACCAAAACCAGCAACTAGATCTCCATTCATGTGAAAAAGAGGGTTCTGCCGTGTTTGTGAGTGACTTAGGGTCACAAATGTTGATTACTGACATTTTCTTTGCCCAGATCATTTTGTTTGCCCATATCATTGCTGGCTTAACATGGAAAACCTTGAATCTCAGTAATCCTGTCAATCTCAAGTAGACAGATGCTCTTGGTCACATAAACACATAACAGTATCGTGAGCAACAACCTGATTCTAGCTTCTTGTGATTTCTCTTTTAGTACCAAAGATACTATATATTTTTGACTTGCTTTCATGATTCTACAACATCTTCTGAGACTTGCAAAAAGATCTTATCTTCACCAAATGACATGCCACCTACCTAATGGCATGACTTATCAATAAAAGTCTTCAATTACAAACCAGTCTTTAATGGAAGATAAATTGGAGTGCAATGAGGGGAGATTGAATCTAAAAAAAATACTGCAATAGTTCATCAAATACCTAACCAGCAGTCTTTAAATATATTTATAATAGAATTAAAACATCAAGAGTTCTTACTATTGCTTCACCACAAATAGGACTTGGGCAAGCCATTTCCTTAACGTTCTACTAGTTCAAATGTAAAACAAAGGGTTAAAATAAGACAGTTTTGATATTAAAGGCAAATCCCCATATTCAGAGAGGAAAACTATGTTTTAACTATTTTATTCCATAGTTATTGCAAATACATAGTATTAAAATTAACAAAGGTAAAAGACCTTTACCTAGAAAATATCTCACTATTAAAAATAGAAGACACAAGAAAAGGAAAAAATATTTTATGCTTATAGACTAGACAGATTGACTTTATTAAAATCACTATCTTATTTAAAACCCTTACGTATTTAATGCACCTCTATCAAATTTTTGTTTCAAGATTCTGGTGATCAAACTCAGTTAAATTTGAGCTTAAATCTAAGCTTACCAAGTTTCTTTGCAAGGTGGGAGAGAACTATGAGAGTTCTTAGCATGATGGGAGAAGAAACACCTTGGTGGTGCATGTGGTATGATAAATGGAAAGCCCAAACATCTTTAAGAAAATGCCACAAATGTAAAAAGTTAAAAAATAAAGAGTAAACAGTGTTGAAAGGATTAACACATTAAAATTTGAATTACTGGATGACTTGGAAAGGGTTAAGAAATAAATTCCTGGAGTTGGAAGAGATAATATAGTGTGTGGGCTCTTGCCTTGCATGTGGGCGATGTTGTTCTATTTCTTGGCATCAAATACAGTTTCTGAGCACCATCAGAAATACTTTCTGGGTGCAGAGCCACGGTGTGTGGCCAAAAAAGCAAAACAAAATAAAATTAATAGGTAGCATCCATTCTCAAGGCAATATTATCAAGTATAGTTCTTTTCCTCATTTCAGTAATTTATTTCACATTGACTTTATTTCTTTTATTGTACTTTCCTATTTGAAGAGTGACAATATATTTTAAATAGTCCATTTGCTTTATTGTCTACTGTCACTTATTTTTTATTATTAATTAAAGTTATTTGTAGCATCTTTACCAGAATAATTACTAGAAATTTATACTGTGTTTCTGAGTACCACATACAACAAGTGAACCAATAAGTTAGTATATTAAGAATCGTATTTTGACCTGAACCATGACTGGATACTTTTCTTAAAATTTATTTAAATACCATGGTTACAAAAATTTTCATGATTGTCAATTATATAATGTACACCACCCTTTATCAATGTCCCAATGATGTACCCAGTTTCCCTCTCACCCTATCTCCTGCATGCCTCTGGGGCAGAATTTTACTTCTCTCTCTCTCTCTCCCTTCCCCCCCCCCCCCTTTTAGACACTGGTTTGTACTATATTTAATTAAAGGGTACCATGCATGTCACTTTATTCCCTTTCAGCACTGTTTATATCCAGAATAATCAGTTCCAACTATCATTGTCACAATTCACCCTTTTCTATCCTGACTGTACTCCCCATCTCCCATTTCACTCTGCATAATACTCTCCATACCCATTTCTGTATAAAGAAAGTTCATGTCTTCATTTTCCCTGAAAGCTGTGTAGCATTCCATTGTTTAGAAGTACCATAGTTTATTTAGCCACTTACCTGTTCTTGGGCACTTAGGTTGTTTTAAGATTCTGTCTAATGTAACTAGTGCTGCAATGACCATAGGAATGCAGAAGCCTTTTCTACAAGGTGTTTTGAGATTCCTAGGCATAGTATTTCTGGATCATATGAAAGCTCAGATTTTAGCTTTTGAGGAATATCTATATTGTTTTCCAAAATAGTTGGGCCAGTTTACATGCTCATGAGCAATGAATGAGACTTCCTTTCTCCTCTTATTTGCTCCAGCACTGGTTCTTATTTGTGATGTGTGCCAGTCTTTATGGTATGAGTTGCTATCTCATTGATGTTTTTATTTGGATCTTCCTAATGATTAGTGATTTGGAGCATTTTTTAAGTGCTTTTTGGCCATCTTGACTGTATTTTTATGAGAAGAGTTGAAAGAAAACAGTCAAACTCATCAGTCAAACTCATGAAATTATAAAGACAATGAATGTATTCTCTTCCAACTGGCAGTTTTCAGAATTTTGTTTAAATATATGCACTATAGTTGCAATTAGAGATAATTCCATAATGTCATGTATTATGTGTATTAACTTTCAGGAGAACTTCAACATGTATCTTTCATTGAGTTTACTTATAAAAATGCCATGATTTACAAAGTTGTTCATAATAAAGTATTTCAGACATACAATGTTCCAACACCAATTCCATTGATTAATGTCCTCCACCTTCTACCAATATCTCCAGGTTCCCTCCTACCTTCCAGAGGGCATACAAAATGAGGCATACATAATCAAATTTATGTTATATTACTTAGTCTAATAAAACATAATGGGAGGGCAAATGAAACTATCAGAAAAATAAATCAATAAAAGTAATTTGTGATGATTACCATTTGATTTTAACCTAGGTGAAGAAATTCAAATGTTTCATATTAGATTTTCTTATAGATGACTTATAGGCACAGATTTGATGTTGGATGATAAATCACCATAGACTTCATGGAGCAAATACAATTAAATTTTAAATAATGTTATTAAAATAAATAAAAAAGCTGAAAAATCCTCAGGGGGAACAAACAGTAACCTTTTTATAATCATATAGCATGAAAATGTAGATTTCAACATCAAAATTATATTTGTATTTATTAGAATGAAGGACAGAAAATAAATCAGGCCTTTCATTTTTGTTAACTTCAGTACTGACAGGAATCTTATCTGAAATAAAATTCAACAGAGTAATTTATATTTCAAGGAAGAAAATTTAATGAAAAGTATTTATTATGCTGAGTGGAGTATAGGGGAGAAATCGAAATGCATATCAAAGCTGCAAAAGATTTCTGCTATTTGTGGTACTGATATAACCATTTTCTCTCAACTTTTATATGTATTTACCTCGAATATTAATTATCAATTCTATCTTTAGTTTTCAAATATGAATGCTCAGTCAAGAAGTTTCTTTGCTCAGAATTGCACCTATTTTACTTGTGTGTAAGTGAATATTTTCAGTGTGGCACAATAAATTTCAATATCTCCATGTTGTAAATTTATAATTGAGTACAAATTTCCTGGCCCTGACACTAAAGAATATTTATCATCTTATTCCTGAGGATTTTTTTGTTATTATAAAATTAAACTTTCAGGGCCAGGCGTTTGCCTGCATGCGGCTGACCCAGGACAGATCTTGGTTCGATCCCTTGACCCCATAGGGTCACCCAATCGAGGAAAAATTTCTGAACATATAGCCAAGAGTAACCCCTGAGTGTCACTGGGTGTGGGCCCAAAACAAAACAACAACAAAAATTAAACTCTCACCTTGAACTTTATTCAAGTGATACGTAAGTTATAGCTGGTGAGAGTTTCACTAATTTTTTTGCCGTTTTACTCTTTAGACTACAAATTGCTTCAATAGTTAATACAACTTTAATGTACTCTAGCATCAAGTCCATTTTCTGAAGCTCAATAAATTTATGAAAACAGCAAATGAATAGTTTAGCAGAGTTTCATTATGTTGAAATATTGTTGAAAATGGGATGATACCAGGATGGAAAATTGTATTGCTTCCTGTTCAGGCCCATAAAATTACCCTATAGTATAGAACCTCTTATGAGGTTTAACTTGATGATTTTCTGAAGAGGAAGTTGATTAAATTGTGCTACGGAAATTCCTCTTTTACCAGTAGATCTTAGAGATTTGGGTTTCTGAGTTCTACAATGACCATTTACATAAATCATAATATCAATACAGAATCAAGGCTTTACTTGACACTGGGCATTTTCAAAATACACAGAAAATTCAGAATGAAAACTTATTCAAATAAAATTATATAATATAAGCTGTATATTTATTAATAACAATCTTTGATAATCTTAGTTTCATTTTTATATGAATTGTGATTCACTTTGAATCAGAAATGATTCAGAAAGCTGTTGCCAACAATAATCAGTTCAAATAGTACTGGAACACTGAGACTATTTTGTAGAACTCATTAGTGATTTCTTTGTTCCTAAATTCAATACTGTTTCTAGATTATTCTTTGATTAACTGTTCAGGTTTATAGAGTTTTACACAAATCTTTGCAATTATTTTCTTTCCTTTTTTAATTAATTTTCTTCTTTTCTTGATATATTCTATGGTATATATTCTTTTAGGTTTGGCATACTTAATAACAAAGGATAATTAGCAGATATGTTCTTCTGTAAAATATCCTGCAGTAAGATTCTTTTATGTAGTATCTTTATTGATACAGATTGCATTCTACTTTTCTCAAAATTTAGTTGCAGGAACTATACTTATTTAATTTCATTCATTTTTGGTCTAGAGCTCATATTTATCAGTGCTTAGACTCTTCCTGATTCTTTGCTCAGAAATCACTCATAGCAGAGTTTGGGGGAACCATATAGGGTGCTGGGATTGAATCCAGCTCAGCTATGGGTAAGACAAGCAACTTCACCCTCTATACTATCTTTCTGGTTTTGGACGCTATAATTTAGAAAACATTAATCAAAAATCTAAGAGTATATAGTTATTTGGTAGAAAGAGTTTGGGCCACATCTGACAATACTTAGGAACTATTTCTGTCTATGTTCTCAGGAGTACTCCTGGCACTGTTCAGGTAGAACATATGAGTGCTAAGAATAGAATAGAAAAAGCTGCATGCAAGGCAAGTTCTTTATCCACTGTCCCCAAAATTATACTTCTTGTAAGTGGTGTGACAGATCTGAAGTACTGATGATCTGATTTGAAAGTCATCTCTTCAGATCATCCCTAAGAACATGGTTTAACTTTTTTATTATTCTATAATTTTTTATTCTTGTGAAATTTTGTTGATTTCCATAAATCACATATTTAATTCCCTCTATTCTACCTTTCTTTCTTCTCCCTGGTTGATATTCATATTCTGTAGGCTGATGGATGGCTCATCAAAATTTTGCCTTTAATTGGACATCTCCCATTATCTACTCTATGTCTCCACTTGACTGCTCTAATGAGTCTCTTTGCTCTAGTGCATTAATGATCAATTTGTTCATTTATTTCCTTGTAAATTCCATTAAGAAACAAAATGTGCCCTTAATTCTTTATAGAGGTTTCTTCAACTCTTAATTTTAAAGTTATTTTAAAATATTTATCACATTATATAATGTGATATTAAATCACATTATTTATTATATTTAAAATAATATTATAAATATGTATTATATTTATATATTATATAAACACTATATATTTAAAATATTATAAATATATGTGTATATTTATTTTATATTATAAAATTTATTATAAATATTAATATATGACTTTAATATAAATATAATGATTATAAATAATAAAATAATTATATTCTGGCTATATTACATTAAGGCAGGATTGAGTCACATTATTGGACTAATGAAAGGATAATTTCCTTCCTTCCTTCCTTCCTTCCTTCCTTCCTTCCTTCCTTCCTTCCTTCCTCCCTCCCTCCCTCCCTCCCTCCCTCCCTCCCTCTCTCTTTCCCTCCTTCCTTCCTTCTGTGGTTATTTCTTCCTTACCTTCTCTTTCTCCCCAGAATAGAACATAGTTTATAGCTCATACATATGTATTTATATATTATGCAAAACAATTGTTGCTATCTTGTGGATTAAATCCAGGACCTCACACAAGGAAATTAGGTACTATATTATTGAGCTAACTAACTGGCAACATTTTATAAATATCCTAAAAGTCAACTCAAGTTCTTTTTTGTTTGTTTTTTGGTTTTTGGTTTTTTTGGCCACACCCATTTGATGCTCAGGGGTTACTCCTGGCTAAGCACTCAGAAATCGCCCCTGGCTTGGGGGGGACCATATGGGACGCTGGGGAATCGAACCGCGGTCCTTCCTTGGCTACCACTTGCAAGGCAGACACCTTACCTCTAGCGCCACCTCACTGGTCCCAAAGTTCTTTTTTAATTTTTATTAATTACTTCATTTAAACACCATGGTTACAAGGTCACTCATAATACAATTGTTTTATTTTTCACAGAACAAAGTTATTCATGATTGAGTTTCAGTCACACAATGTACAACACCCTTCACCAGTGCACTATTTCCAATATGTCCCCAGTTTCCCTACCACCTTCCTCCTAGATACCTATGGGGCAGACATTTTACTCTCTCTATCTCTCTCTCTTTTCTCCCATTCTCACTTTGTTTCTTTCTCTACCCTCTTTTAGATACTGTGATTTAGACACTATGGTTTGAAATAAGGCGAATCATTCCTATCACTTTGCAAATTTTTTCTGCTGTGACTCATCTTGTAGTAAGGTTATTTCATGTTGTATCTCTTTAGAAATCTTTTGACATATCTTTTTTATCATCTAATTATGCTCCAAAGTGATCATTTCCAAGATTGTTATAATGGTTTGTCTTGGTATTAGATTACAGGTCTGTAGTACAGAGATGAAGGCATTTTCTTGCATGTTACCCAATATGATTCACTCCCCAACACCTCATGGTTCCCTGAGCACCAATAGGAAAGGCTAATCAGTCAGGATTATTGGGTGTGGCTCCCCCAAACAAAAAATAAATAATAAATAAATCGATGTATCTGAGTATAAACTTTCTCAACAAAGGTCTGTCGTGTGAATATTCTTTTTTTGTTGTTGTTGTTGTTGTTTTGAAAATACTTCTGGCAGCATTCAGGATTATTCCTGGATATGCCTTCAAAAATTACTCCTGGCAGGCTCAGGAGAACTTATGGGAAGCCAAGTATCGAACCCAGGTCTACTGTGCACAAGGAGAATACCCAATCACTCAAAATACTCTATCATTCTGGCACCATCCTTTATGAGGAATTGGTGTGTCTGTACTGTTATACTTCAAAAGTTACCAAATGTCTACCAAGTTACATGTTCTCCTCTGGCAGTAAAATGTCACAGTAATAATAAAAAAATTCCCCTTATGAACAGAGATTATTTTGTTCTACCATTTATCAAATTATGAATAAGGAAAGTAGAAAATGAAACTGCTCTAAAAGTGAAAGCCATTTATTCCTGCCTATGTCATAAGGTGTGGTCATTGGATATAGCAACTTCTGTAATAAATAGATGTTCTCAAACATCTGAGAGACTGAGGAGGATCAGAGAAGACTTCAAGAATGGCACATGATACAGCAGCTCCTATGGAAAGTTGTTGGAACATCAAGAAAGAATATCATATAGATGAAAATCTGGGGTTTGCTCTGCCAAGGCCATTGGTAAGACAGAACACTGACTTATAGATGCAAGTATGTTCTTATCTTACTATTACTTCCTTAGACTAATTAACTTCTAGTGAATGATTTTTTTTCACAACAAATTGATAAAGTAGTGCCATTGTTGGAGGCAAATTTTAATATGTGGATATGGAACTTCAGAGATTTTATTTTTAGAAATTGAGGTTTAGCTGCACTTCAGACTTGTATTAACTAGCTTTAGATAAGATGAAACTAAGAAAGTATTAATATACTGGTGGAGGGAAGTTGACACTGGTGGTATAACTGGTGTTGAAATATGTCTAAAGTGTCTAATATGTTTCATGTCTAAAACCCAAATATCACTGACTTTGTAAATTGTAGTTCTTTAATTAGACAAAAAATTGAAAATATGCTATATAAATCTAAAGTTAGCTAGATGAAATTTGATTTTTTAAATGATGATTGGGTCTTGGAAAAATATTTTTCTGCATGATTAAAGCTTAATTTTTATAAAATCTGTGCTCCATTTTTTGACTAGGTTTATGTTACAGTAAACACATTACTGTGTGCTGTACTAATGTTACTTGTTCAGTTTTGTTTGTTAAGTGAAAGTCTAAAATATTTACTTACAAGTTTGATAACAAATTTCTGTTAGAACTTTTTTTCTTAAAAATTGCATTTCTCGAGCTGGGGAAATAGAATATGGGTAAGTTCTTGCCTTGCATAAGGCTAATCAACTTGGTTATATTTCCTAATTTGCATATGGTTCCTGTGCACTTCTAGAAATAATTTCTGATTGCAGAACCAAGAATAATTCTTAGACATCATTAAGTGTGTTCTGAAGGCAAAATAACCAAAATCAAAGTCAACCTGCACTTATCTAAATTGTTTTCATTTTTTTTACCATAGTTTTTTTTTTATTTTTATTTAAACACCTTGGTTACAAGTATAATTGTGGTTGAGTTTCAGTCATATAAGATGACACCCCCATCCACCAGTGTAACATTCCCATCACCAATGACCCAAATATCCCTCCTCCTCTCCCCTCCCCCATGTGTGCTCTAGACAGGCTATTTCCCTCATATATTCTCATTGTTAGGATAGTTCGCAATGTAGTTGTTTCTCTAACTAAACTCATCACTCTTTGTGGTGAGGTTCATAAGGTCACTGTAATGTCCAGCCCTCTCCTCTTTTGTCTCTGAAAATTGTTGAGAAATGTCTTTAATTTTTCTTAAAACCCATAGATGTGTGAGACCATTCTCCGTCTTTCTCTTTCTCTCTGACTTATTTCACTCAGCATAATAGATTTCATGTACATCCATGTATAGGAAAATTTCATAACTTCATCTCTCCTGACGGCTGCATAATATTCCATTGTGTTTATGTACCACAGGTTCTTTAGCCGTTCATCTGTTGAAGGGCATCTTGGTTGTTTCCAGAGTCTTGCTATGGTAAATAGTGCTGCAATAAATATAGGTGTAAGGAAGGGTTTTTGTATTGTATTTTTGTGTTCCTCGGGTATATTCCTAGGAGTGGTATAGCTGGATCGTATGAGAGCTCGATTTCCAGTGTTTGGAGGAATCTCCATATAGCTCTCCAGAAAGGTTGAACTTGTCAGCATTCCCACCAGCAGTGAATAAGAGTTCCTGTCTCACTGCATCCCCGCCAACATTGCTTGTTCTCATTCTTTGTGATATGTGCCAATCTCTGTGGTGTGAGGTGGTACCTCATAGTTGTTTTGATTAGCATCTCCCTGATGATTAGTGATGTGGAGCATTTTTTCATGTGCCTTTTGGTCATTTGTATTTCTTTTTTATCAAAGTGTCTGCCCATTTCTCCCCATTTTTTGATGGGATTAGATTTTTTTTTCCTGTAGAGTTCTGTCAGTGCCCTGTATATTTTGGAGATTAGCCCCTTATCTGATGGGTATTGGGTGAATAGTTTCTCCCACTCAGTGGGTGGCTCTTTTATTCTGGACACTATCTAAATTGTTTTCTAATGAATTACATGAAAAATAGTATGTTCTTAATATTCAGTTATGAATTACCGATTGTATTATGTCATTTAAAATCAAATTACAAATTTGTTATGTTTGTTTGTTTGGTTAGTTTGTTTTGGAGTCACACATGGCAGTACTCAGGGGTTACTCCTGGATCTGTGCTCAAAATTGCTCCTGGCAGGCTCGAGGGATCATATGGGATGCCGGGCATTGAACCAAGATTAGCTGCGTGCAAGGCAATCACCCTACCACTGTGCTGCATCCAGGCCCATTTGCTTTTATTTTTGGGTTGCTCAGTAAATCTCTCCTGACTGTCCTTGGGACCTTAGGTGGTGCTGGGATAGACCCAGGTCAGAAACTGCATCCACCACATGCAAGGCAGATGTCCTAACCACTATAATAATTTTAACTCCCATCATCACAACTTTCTGAATGGTATTGTGTTATTAGCCTTACTCTCCTATAAGTAATTGGAAGCAAACAAATTTTATTTATTTACTACTCATTTGGTTTTGGGGCTACCCAGAAAGTGCTCAGTTTTATTCCTGGCTCTTTTCTGTTTAAGGATGACTGTCGCAGGTCTCAAAGGAACATTGGAGTGTTGGGGAGTCAAGCCCAAATGTGCACCAACATTATCCACTGTACTAGCTCTCTAATTCCCACAATTTTAAACATTTCCCCCAATTCAAACAGCCAGAAACATCAGAAATAGAATGGTATTGCTAGCTAAGATTAAGATTTCTTTTTTATTTACATTTGGATTGAGTTGGACACATTATTTACAAATCAAATATGTAAGCAGCCTTTCCTACATGTTCAGTAATATACCAGGTACATAGAAATACAGAATTAAAAGGATAATGCATTTCGTACCTTGATGCAGTGAGACTTTTTTAATAAAAACTTCTGCCCAAATTGTTATCAACAGAGATTCCCAACTTAATAAACACTCAGAAGTGAGTCCTTATTTTTGACACATCTTACTATTAAGAAAAGGTTTGATCGGTAAGATTCGTAGTTAGCAATATGAATTTAGATTGAAGTAGTTAGGGAAATTTTATTGTGAGACTTTTGAGGTGGTTTCCAAAATAAGGCAGATGAGAGTACTAAAAAAATGAGGAAGAAACTGCACAGAGACCAGAGCTCTGGGGTTTTGGAGAACAGACTAATGTTATAGGTTAGAAGGTGTATAGCAAGAAGATCTTGCAGAGAATAAGTTTAGGTAAGGAGAGTATCTTTGAGAGACCTTTCAATCCTTTTTATGTCTCTTTCAATGCAACTTTTAATAAAAGAAAGAAATTGTAATAAAAGTTATTTCTGTCTCTCAAGGAGGAGCTTCCTCACCCTTATGATGCCTGGAGTTTTATTGCTAAAAATCTTCCTGAATTGATTCAGAATGGAGAACTACGTGCAAATGTTGAAAAGGTTTGAACAAGTATCACATTTATCTTCTAATATAACTTATTATATATACATTTTTTAATTTATTTTTTAAGTTATCATTTTACCCACATTAATTTGAGTCAACCTCTCCATTTATTCTCAGCTGCCAAAACTCAGCATTGATGACCTCCAAGGTCACAAACTGCAGCGCCTTGCACACTTAGTGCTAGGATACATCACTATGGGATACGTGTGGAATAAAGGTGATGAGGAAGATGTTAAAAAGGTTTGGAGATTTTTGAAAATTTTTAAGTTTGCCTGAAATTTTTCCAAATAATATAATACAAGTAAAAATTCAAAAGTATTAAAACTGTTTTGTATTTCAAAGTAAGAAAAAGAAAAATCTGGCTTAATGCGAGCTCATAAAATCTGTAGTTATTAGAAATTTAGTCCTTTACTTATACAGTACAATTTCTATATTTTGTATATACTGTATATTTTATTTAAATTATACTATGAGTATTTTTAATTTTGTTACAACCTTCCTAGTCATCCTTTGGAGTCATTTTAAAATTTTCATTCACCTACTTAATGTTTTAATCCTCTATTTTAAGTAGTTTATTTTATTTCTTTATATTATTTTTCTGATTCTATGACTAATTTACTTGACTATAATGTATATTCTACTTATTTCTTTGGAAAATAGGAACATTCTCTTCTTAATTAATGATAAACTGCTTTCTATGTCAATGGACATGGAACTCATTTGTTCTATTCTACTCTAAGTACTTGTAAAAAAATTGTAGATTAAAAAATCATCTCATATTGACTGGTGCAAAATAAATTATGTGAATTCAATATGGATGTAGTGTAGACCTTTAAAATAAATAATTGTTTCAAGAAACCTTTGTCACTTAGTAAAAATTTTTTTTATTTTTTGACCAAAATATTTAGTATTTTATTTTACTTTACTTTCCAACCCTGTTTAGAAATACAATATAAGTACCCCACCTGTGATGAGTCATTGCCTAATAAGTGAAAAAAAGAGGGAGAAGTTTTTCTGTTTTATTATAAAAACATCCTGTACTTTCTTATAATTATGATATTGCATATGTAGATTCTAGGGTAAACACAAAAGATTTCTCATCTTTTAGCCTAATTTAAAACTTAGAACTAACCAATCTAGAGATTGATACTTGCTATCTGTGTTAGCATTAGAAATTAAAAGAGGACATACGTAGGGGCCAGAGCGATAGCACAATGGGTCGGGCATTTGCCCTGCACACTGTCAACCTAGGTTCAATTCCCAGCATCCCATATGGTCCCCTGAGCCTGCCAGGAATGATTTCTGGGTGCAGAGCCAGGATTAACCTCTGAAAACAAATAAATACACATATAACAAAAGGCAGAATAAGCAAGGTACAAAGGAGTGAAAGTGCAAAGTATTTTATTAGTTACTGTGGGCTTGAAATGCTTTATGTAGGAAGCATGAAGCATACTGTGGTCTTGAATAACCTCTTAAAAGTTTAATAGAATGTATCCAAATCATAGAGAAGCAGAAAGAAAGGGGATAAAAAGGCTTGGGAAAATATGGAGACCAAAATGTACATATCATATTCATACATGTATAAATATATACACTAATAGACATACATGATTGAAGATAATAATTAAGAAAATTTATATTTTAATGAAAATAATTTTTATATCACATTTCTTCTATGAAAACCTTCAGAGAATGAATTTAAAATATTTTAAGTATTTAAAAGTTAAAGAAGTTTTCGAAAAGAAAATAAAAGACAAAAGAAAGATATGCTAATAAAATCATATTTTGCTTAAAATGGATCAGGAAATTAGTACCTGAGTTTTTATCAACTACGCATATACTAAGATGTGAATGAACATTTTCTTTTTTCCACTTATTTTAAATTTGTCATGTAAATATGGTTCTTCCATTTTTATTTCCCTCTTTTTGTAAATTATCTAAGTAAGATTAAAATATATTTTAAAATGTATAAACTATTTGCCATCAACATGACTCAGCAGCAGAAACAGCATAATTCATATGTGTATTTCATAATTAATGATTCCCTTTTAACATTTTGTTATCTTGGTAAAATAACCATATCTGGACATACTAATCTAATCCTACTTCACTAGGGTCTGACTATTATTTTCACAGAACTTTGGCATGGATTATATACTCATTTATCCCAACTACAGAAATTCCACTAGAAATTCCACCCCAGAGAGAATACAAAGTCCTGTACTTAGTCTTATTAAATACACATATTTAAAAATCATAATGCTAAAATTTTATTCATAAGCCTGAGCTAGGAGTAACCCCTGAACACTGCTGGGTGTGACCCAAACCTTCCCTGTCCCCCCAAAAACCAAAAGAAAGAAAAAAAAGAAAGCTTATCAATCCTAAAAATATAAGAAATAAATGTAAAGCATGAAAAAACAAGAGCAAAAAAATGAGATTCAGTTTTCAAAATCAAGTCTATATATTCATCTTTTAGACTCAAAATAAAAATATATCAAGATGATCCTCAAGGTCTAGTATTATGAACGCCCTGTGGTTATATTTGCTCTTGGCTACCCTGAAATTACTCCTGGTTACTCAGAAATTACTTCTGCTGGTGCTCAGAGGACCATGCAACTTTAACCTGGTTTAACGATGTGCACAGAAGTTCCTTACAATTGTACTATCTCTCTAGCACTGGTCATGTTTTCTAAATAGTATTCAGAGAAAGTTTCTGTTGTAGCAAAACAAACTTATATTTATCCTTATAGCATATGTCTGATCCAAAAACTTTGGTTACAGATGACTTTGGCTTTTTTTAAATTATCAATGCTATCTTTATATTGACAGTGGTTAATAAATATCTTGTATAGGGTCTTAGTTGCTTCACATATATTCCTGAAAAGGATGATGAATAATTGAGTGCAGGTAATTTATAGATCATTAGAAAGTCTGCTGTAGAGCCCTTATTCCTTCTGTTTGCTACTTTCTTTTTCTGTCTATGAACAGATTATGTTTACACCAATAATAATACAAGATGTCAACTTTTAATAATATGAAAACTAACTTATAAAGTAAGGAAGGAGAGCAAGAAGCATATTTATTTACTTTAAGTGACAGCATATTAAACAGCTGTTGTGGAATACAACAAATAAGAAAAATGTAATAACTTCAAAGATCAATATTGTGTTTTAATTAGATTCTTCCGAGAAATATTGCTATTCCTTACTGTGAACTCTCCAAAAAACTTGGACTGCCTCCTATCTTGGTTTATGCAGACTGTGTTTTGGCAAACTGGAAAAAAAAGGATCCCAATGGGTATGTCTGTAAATCGTGATGTGAGTGGAATTATAAAAGGGTATATATAAATCAAGTGACTAGATTATTTGTTCAATTTTGAAATCCAGTTTTTATATGTTATGCAAGTGCAACTTCTTTGTACAATATATCTTTTACTACAAATATTTTGTATTAACAAAGGTAAATGATTTAAATGAGAAATATATAGATTATAATATACCAATATATTAATATCATGCATAGATATGTTCCTGTGCATGTTTAATACTGTAATGTTTAATAATAAATATAATGTTTGATTTATTATTGATTTGCAATTTTACAGATTTTAAAGGTGTGGCAACTTTGTGACTTTATGCATGTGTAATTATTACCACATCCACACCAAAGTTCTGTGCCAACTTCTACCAAAGCAGATATTTCTGCCTTTTACTCAAATCTTGTTTTCCCTATAGCAATTACTATAGGTTTTACTGGGCTTAGGGGAACATTTTGTTGTTTCTTGTGAAATAATTTTAGAATTCATATTCCATATAGAGTAAAACACTCCACAAATTGTCTTTCACTCTTTTACCCATTTTACTTAAGCTATTCACCTTATGTCTTTTTTTTTTTTTTTTTTTTTTTTTTTTTTTGGTTTTTGGGCCACACCCGGTGACGCTCAGGGGTTACTCCTGGCTATGCGCTCAGAAGTCGCTCCTGGCTTGGGGGACCATATGGGATGCCAGGGGATCGAACCGCGGTCCGTCCTAGGCTAGCGCAGGTAAGGCAGGCACCTTACCTTTAGCGCCACCGCCCGGCCCCTCACCTTATGTCTTATCCATTTTTTCCCAAAGGACACAATTTTATCTTTGAAATAAAATAGTAGTATTGCACTGAGTAGATATACCAGTTTATTCATTCACTAATTTGTTGATGGTATTTAGACAAATCCCATATTTGATTTATTTCAAATAATGAAATTGTAAATATAAGGATATAAAAATACCCTTTTATGTTTTTATAATCTTTGTTTAAATTTCTAGAAGTGGTAATTTTATTCACATGGAAGTTTTATTTAAAAATAATTAAAGCCAGCTTTATACCTTTTCCATAGCTACTACACCTACTGGTATTCATGCAACAATGTTTTAGACTTTGCTTTTTCCAATCTTTATAAATACTTGACATTTCCAACAAGTGTTATATAAATAAACTATCTCACAGGAGTGAGGTGATATCATGTGACTTTTGGACAATTCCCTAATAATGCTGTTGTGTGTTTTTACATTCGTCTGTAGGTTATTGTTTTTTTAGAAGTGTCTATTGATAATTTTTTACAAGGAGCTCTTTACATTTGTATTATATGCAAAGATTTTCTCTCAATTTTTAAAGTTGCTCATCTTCTTTTTTTAGTTTTTTGGGTTTTTGTTTTGTTTTGTTTTGTTTTTTTTTTGGTCACACCGGCAACACTCTGGTGTTACTCCTGGCTCTACACTCAGAAATCGCTCCTGGGAGGCTCTGGGGACTATATGGGATGCTGGGATTCGAACCACCTTCCTTCTGCATGCAAGGCAAACACCCTACCTCCATGCTCTCTCTCCCGCTCCTGCCCTGTGTGTGTGTGTGTGTGTGTGTGTGTGTGTGTGTGTGTGTGTGTGTGTGTGTGTGTGTGATAGTTTATTTTGCTGTTGCAAAGTTGTTTTTTGTTTTGGTTTGATTTGGTTTGGTTTGGGGGCCACACCCGGTGACGCTCAGGAGTTATTCCTGACTATATGCATTCAGAAATCTCTCCTGGCTTTGGGGGACCATATGGGACACCAGGTGATCATACTGCAGTACATCCTAGGCTAGTGCGGCAAAGCGGTCTCCTTAACGCTTGCACCACTGCTCTGGCCCCATGCTGTTACAAAGTTTTGATTTGCTATTGCCCCAGTTGTTTATTATTATTTTATTTGTCCTGACATACAAATAACTTAAGTTTTTAATATAATTCTAAATTTTATATCATGGATTATATCATTGATGTTTACTTTTATGTATTTTATGATCTTGAATCTAATATTAAATGAGTTTAATCCATTTTTACTCTTTTTGTTTGTTTTTGTTTTTGGGTCACACCCAAGAGTGCTCAGGGGCTACTCCTGGCTCTATGCTCAGAAATCACTCCTGGCAGGCTCGGGGACCATATGGGATGCTGGGATTTGAACCACCCTCCTTCTGCATGCAAGGCAAACGCCTTGTTTCAATGCTATATCTAAGGCCTAATCCATTTTTAATTTTAACTAAAAGATATAAGCAAACTTGTAGTATCACTTGAGAAATATATAAGGCACATATTTTATTTTATTGTATATTGACGTATCTTGATGTAATAGTCAAATTTAATTTCATAGCAGTAAACTAATTATTTTATTTTAAATTGGCTTTTTTTCACTTCCAATGGACTCACTGCTTTGTGATTGATTTCAAAAGGCCTATGACTTATGAGTAAGTACATGATTCTTATTTTGGTCTATAAGCTATGTGTAGCCTGAGAGATAACACTGTGGGCAAGATGCTTCTCTTGCATGAAAATGTACCCAGTTTAATCCCTGGTATTACCTATGATCTTGGAATTCACCAGAATTGAAACCTGAGGGCAAGAGTTCTCTTGAGAACAGTTGAAT
This sequence comes from Suncus etruscus, assembly GCF_024139225.1. NCBI lineage: Eukaryota > Metazoa > Chordata > Mammalia > Eulipotyphla > Soricidae > Suncus > Suncus etruscus. The sequence goes on along the minus strand of NC_064851.1, from coordinate 148,633,092 downwards.
TTGATCCACCCAAACAAAAATAAACAAAAGGAGGCATTTGTTTTTCAAATAAATACAATTTATAATATTCTTCAAATACATTTTTGAAAATGAGTCATTAAATTTAGGCAAAATAAAACATAGTAATTGTTTAAAGAGCATACAATTCTTATTTTAATTTTATATATATATATTACTATGTAATAACTTCTGATATTATAGCTAAAACTAATTCTAAGACGTTCCTGACATATGTAAGTACAATTCATATACATAAATAAAAATGTTCAGATATCTATGTATCTATATTTGGGTAACTTCAGTGAACAGAAATATATATTTGTTATTTTAATCTAGTCCTTATAAAGCTTTACATATGTAATAAATAGAGTCTAAGCATGAGGAAAATAAATGTAAATATCTTAGAAATAAGTATGCCTGGTTGAAGCTGGACTAAAAGGGAGGAAAAGAGATATGAAAGTTTTGTTAATTATAAGACTAAAATAATGGGGTATGAAATTTTGGTATTGGGAATGTTAATAAATAGGATAAAAGGAAGAATTTAGGAAGATATTTAGGAATTGATTTTAGGATATTAGGGCATATTAGGAGTGAGTAGAAATGAGCAAAAGAAAGGAAAATAAGAGAATGTTCACAGCAGAGCAAAAGCAAGTGTGAATGCTTTCAAATTTTGATGCATTGTTACAAATGAAGGGTTATAATAACATAGCTTATACTTTTTAACTATTAAATAGTGTGAAAAATGTAGACATTGATCTAAAATAGATAATGTTTAACCTATTAGCTATCTAAGTTTTAAAAACAATGTATTAAAGTAAAAGTTATGCTATGAAAGACATTAGAAAATTTTTTATTTTTACAGAAGAGAACACTGAAGCAGAAATATGAAATACCTTTGTCTCAAATATTCACATAGAAAATATGTTGCAAAAATTGCCTGATTTAATAGACCATATATTTAGCCACCTTAAAACTCCTAGTTACTGAGGTCTGAACAATAGCAGGTAGGGCACTTTTCTTTTGTTTGACTGTCCTGGTTTCCATTCCAAACATCCCAGATGGTCCCCTTATTACTATCAGGAATGATTTCTAAATACAAAGCCAGGAGTAAGTCCCAAGTACAGCTAAGCATAACCCAAAAACAAACAAACAAATAAAAACAAAGAAAACCTTTCATATTAACTGATATCATGCTTGTACCAATGCAAAAATAGTTTAAAAAAATAGTTTCTTATTAACTATCTGAATTCCCCAATTGTTTCAGAAGACTGTTATCTCTGAGAGCCTGAAGCAAGTACACAAAAAATTAATAAGTTAAATATATTTGTTTTAGAGAAAAAACAACAACTAAGGACAAAAGAACTAGTAACGAAGTCCTCATTATGTCTATGAAAAATTAAAATATTGGGGTAAAAGGAGTTTTGGAATTTTTTTGTTCTTAATTTTAGAATAGATATTCAAGTCCCAGATTAATATATGATCCTATGCAACTGATAGAACATCAATGTCTGCAATAACTTTATGGAGCTACTAAACTTGCCAACTTGTTTAATAAGATAATTTACAAAAACGGGAAAAGTAAAAAGTACATAAAATTATGAAGTATTCTTTACAAATATCTAACATTTTGATAATGTGTTCACTTCCTGCCTGATTTTCTTAGGAACATGGATATTCTATTCTCATTTCCTGGTGGGGACTGCAGTAAAGGTTTCTTCTTGGTTTCACTCTTGGTGGAATTAGCAGCTGCTACTGCCATCAAAGTAAGTACCTCCATCCAAAAAACATTATAGATTGATTTGAATATCAGGACAACAATTTAGTAAGATAACTGTATTGTAAAATAACTTTACTCTGTCTGAATGCAGCATTTAATTGTTTAATTTCTTAATTTGAGGTGGAATATTATCAAGTATAAATGAAAATTTTGTTTTTGTCTTTATATAAAATGTAAGGGCTATCTATTTAGTATTAAATTTGAAACCATAATAAATACTTAAAATGTAATTTGTGATTGAAGTTATATATTACAGTGATATAAATCCAATGGTTGTGACTATAACAGAGATAAATATATATAGTTATGTTGACATTTTCTGTAAGTGAATAAAGACAATCAAAGCTTAACTAAATATAAAGTTTGGAGTCAGACTCAGCATAAGAAATTGAAATTCTATATTTTATTTTATGACAATTGTAAGTATTAGAAATATTAAAGGCTTATCTTCCTTCCTTTCTAAAGGTATTTCCCAGTATATTCAAGGCAGTACAAGAGCAAGACCAGAATACGCTGCAAAATGCACTGAGTGAAATAACTTCCTGTTTGCACAAAGCTCTTGAAGTATTTCACCAAATTCATGGCAAGTACCTTTATGCCATATAAAAAAACCAGGCAGGTCATGAAAGATTTCTGACCATGTGATGTGTGCAGTAATTGACTTAGTGGAAGACTGTGGAAATAAAAGCACTCTCAGAGACAGACTATAGACTATAATTTTACTTTATATATTCTTATTAAAAATTTACTTTGCTTGGTAGTAATCTTCCCTAAGTCCATTTTATATTTATAGGCATTTACATTTTTACTGAAAAAATGAACTAAATCTGCACAAATAGTATATAGGAAAGTAAAAATTACAAATATGTCTACCTATGGAATGTCCTTGTTTTCCACAGAACACATTTTGGAGACACTTGCCAAATGTTTATTATTATTATTATTATTATTATTATTATTATTATTATTATTACCGAAAAGCCCTAAATCTGTTTAATTGGAATTTTCAACAAATTCTACTTTGTGATCAAATTTTATTGCAAAATTAGCACCAATAAAAATATTCCAAATAATATGTGACAAATTATTGCAAAAGGAAAGTTGCCTTACTTATCAAAACAAATACAATTTTAATGTTGAGTTTTAAAATATGGATAAGACGACGACAAACTTTAATTAAAAAATATTTGCAAGTTTTATTAAAAAAAGTCTCGGTTATGTGGGTCATGAAACTGCTGGGTTTTTGTTTTATGTTGTTGCTGTTAATATATTGTTTTAGCAGTCACTTTAAAGAAGGTTGAGGGTTTAATTACTGACCTATGAGTGGCAGCTGGACCCAGGTTTCTCTGCTCAAATTGGCAATTAGTTTTATGACAGCCTTTATAGTAGGCACAGACAGGAGTGGACTCCTCTGAGAGAGGGCACGAGAGTGGGAGTTTGTCTTTTTCATCACAGAATAGTTAAAATCTTTCCTGAAGTTTATGCTGAAATTCACAATTCATTTTTTGACGTTTGATTCCTGTATCTGCCTCCTCTCCCATACCATTCAGTACTATGTATCTAATGTTGCTTTATCATTAAGCACACCCCATTTTTTTTACAGACTATGTGGACCCAAAACTCTTTTTCAATGTTCTTCGCATATACTTGTCAGGGTATGTAACCTTTTTTTATTTTGAGATTTTCTTTTATATAATTCTCATAAAGAATATACCTATTCCTGGGCCAGAAGGAAAGCACAGTGATAGGACGTTTGCCTTTCATGTGGCCGACTTAAGGCCAACTGGGGTTCGATCCCATGATCCCATATGGTCCCCAAAGTCTGCTAGGAATGATTTCTGAGTACAGAGCTAAGAATAATCCCTGAGTGTCATTGGTTGTGGCCTAACCCGCCCCCACAAATAAAAGAAAAAAGAAAGAAAAGAAAGAGAAAAAAAAGAGTTTATCTAATTCCCTGAGTATAGAGAAATAGTAAAAACTTATGTTATTACTCAGCCAAGCATTTGGGTGGGGGGAGGAATTCATCTAGACCTTTTAACGAGAGTAATTAATGCAATGCAAAAATTTATAGAATGCTTATTAAATTTTAATTTAAAATCATTTTTTCATATTCTCATGCACAAAGGATGTAAAATATATTAACACTACCTTTCACTCATTCTCATCTGTAAGATTTTGTTTCTGACATTTGAACAATTGGTCCATATATAATTATTTTCTTCTTACCTAGCTGGAAAGGAAGTTCCTTGCTGCCAGAAGGCCTGCTATATGAGGGTGTTTGGGACACACCAATGAAGTTTGCAGGGGGCAGTGCAGCTCAAAGCAGTATCTTTCAATGCTTTGATATTCTTCTGGGCATCAAACAGGATGCTGGTGGAGGTGAGTAGAAACTGAGAAATATCAAACTTCTATATTAGTTTGAGAGTATATATTTACAATAATATAGATTGTATCTTGACCTCATGCTTGTCATGTAATAGCTCTAATATAATATTTTAATATTGAAATAACTGCTTTTAGCATCTCAAATAATGTTTCTGACACTATTCAGTAGAAAGTATGACATAATACCTTCCTTCCATTTACAGATGAACAGCAGAAGTGGTTAACTCATTCCCTTAACCATCTAGAAAACAATGAAATTTATTATTCCCTTGACTTTGACATTTAAATATGAGTATAAAACTTATTTTATTATAGTGAAGCTGATACCATATGTCCTGAAAATGCAGATTTTATTCAAAAAGAGAATGTCTTCAGCAAGTGAAATAGAACAGGTGATCTAAATGAAGAAGGAAGTCTATCATTAATGAAGAGAGCCCTGATATTCAGTCATCTTGATAAACTAGTAACCCAGGGACAATGCTAGTATCAAAATTTAAAGACGAAACATTTATAAAGAAGTGCTCAAAGGTGCAACATTTTTAGCATTTTAGAGAGGGATATTGAAAGCTCCAGGAATAATTTATTTTTATTCTATTTTCATAAATATATATATATATGTTAGTCAAAGTATGTAGCTTTGAGCTGGGTGAAATATTTAATTTTTCATTTATTCACTTACTTAAATAAACCTTGGACTCAGTATTATGATAGTTTTAACTTATTCTACATATAGTATATATCATCATCTTTCTATAATAAGAAAGCACAAATGTTTTGTTAATAAACACTAAAGAAAGGTTTATTTAATGTTTTTCGAATAAAGTGTATTTCACAGCAGTTGTCATTCTAAATAATAAGCCTCTGTACTAACAAAACTGGCCTAGGTTTGATGGCTGTTTTGATATTTTTCTCACTCTGATCAAACTTAGCATTCTTCCCCCTTTGGATAATGAAAACTTTTCCTATAATGAATCTTTCTCTATTCCTTTAGAATCTGCTAGATTTCTCCAGGAAATGCGAACATATATGCCTCCAGCTCATCAGAACTTTCTTGAATCATTACAGACAAGCCCCTCAGTCCGTGAATTTGTCCTTTCAGTAGATAATGACAGTTTAAAGAGCATCTATAGTAAGTGTGTGAAGGCTATGGTTTCCTTGAGAAACTACCATTTGAATATTGTAGCTAAGTACATTGTTGGACCCGCTCGACTGCAGTCCGAGGGAAAACAAACATCTGACAAGCCATCAGAACAGGGCCAAATAGGAACTGGAGGCACAGATATCATGACTTTTCTGAAGTCTGTAAAACGTAGAACTGAGATGTTCGAGGTAAATATAGATTAACACAATGAGGTACATTTTGTCAATGCAGAAATGCATATATTTATGTATATATATGTATATATATTGTTACTGATCATTAGATGCACTAATTAAAACACTCAACACCTTAGTTTACAAATAATTACTGTATATCTGCCTTTCTCTTGCTATAAAAATAGAGATAAACTGTAACTATTATAATCTATTTATATATAATGGTAACTATAAGCTGTCCTGCAGGAGTGAGCATAATTATCAAAATGATGTTTTAGAATCTCTCTGAAAGATAACTGCTTTACTTCTCTTAACAATTCAAAGATTATAATTCATTATATCCTATAATGGAAATAGCCATGTTTGAATGTAATAAATGCATAATAAAATGTCATAAAATCACTTCACTTATTGTTATTACTAAATATGCTGCCTTCAGATGCTTTTATATCTACACTTTCCATGAAACAATATAATATTGTTTAATTGTTTACTTTTTGATTTTCTGTTTATTTTTATTGCATGATAAATTTTAGATGCCAGGTATATTGTACTGTTTATCAGAACCTAGAGCCCTTGGTTCTCTCCATATTTATTAAATATAAATTTGTTCAAGAAATATTTAATAAATATATATTCAATACATAAATGATTTGGTGATCTTAATCTAGGCTAACTATAAGAGGTCATCTTTGAAATATATATGCAGTTTTTGAAATATATGCATAAATATATAGGAAGAGAGAGAGAAGAGAAAAGGGAAGTTTGTTCTTACTCCTGTTTTTGTACTGAGAAATCACTCCTGCTGGTGCTCAGGGTCAATGAGGGCAAGGCAATGCCTTATACGTACTATCTCTACAGTCGCACATTTGAAATGTATTTCAGGAAAGCTCAGGCACGGAAGAACAGCGCATCATTGCCCAAATTTTTTGTTTCCCAAGAAGGATTCCACAGGGACACAAAATTGCTAAAACAAACTTTTATTTAGTTAGGTGAGGCACATTAAGGAAACTAATACCCAGCTGAGATAAAGTAAAAGGCATTTAAAAAAAAAAAGAAAGAAAGCAATAAAGACTACTGCAAAATCAGGGAGAGGGAGGTCTAAAAGAGATAAAATAGTAGTTTTTATTTAGCCATTTTCATGGCTTCACATTTTCCACCTACTACCCTATTATACCCACTTTTCCCCAAAATAAATGGAAATATTCAGGTTCTTGACAGCTTTTGCCCATTTTCATGGTAACTATAAGCTGTCATGCAGGAGTGAGCATAATTATCAAAATGATGTTTTAGAGTCTCTCTGAAAGATAACTGCTTTATCTTCTCTTAACAATTCAAATAAATTTCTCCTCTACTGAATATAACAGGCACAAATCCAAGGACTCACAACTTGAAGGGCAATATTAAAAAAGATTATTTTGTTCAGGGGCTAGCACCCTATCAAGATGGTCAACTCATTTACTCCAAAAGCAAATTGTCTATTCCATTCAAAAGAAACTATTTTATGATCTGCATCTCCCTGATGTTTAGTGATGTGGAGCATTTTTTCATGTGCCTTTTGGCCATTTGTATTTCTTCTTTAAGGATGTGTCTGTTCAATTCTTCTCCCCATTTTTTGATGGGGTCAGATGTTTTTTTTTTTTTTTTTTTCCTTGTTCCCGTATTTTCCAGCATATAAGATGACCTTCTAATTTTAGACTTTTTCTCTGACTCTGGGCAATCTGAGCAGGCTTTTTACAGTGTAAATTCGGGTACAGAACATTGTCTAATTTGCATGCAAAGAAAGCTTGCTTGGATTGGCTGAGTTAGAGAGGCAGTCCAAGCGGCCTTGCAGTGATTGGTGCAGGATCGAATGGGAACATTCGTTTCTTGGCAATATCCAGACGATTTTCGTTTAGTGGCACATTGAAACCTTTTTTCAGGATATACTCGGCGTGATTTTCGGTTGACTTTTTTTCATTTCCGTGCCTGCCAGGAGCTATTTCTGAACAGATAGTTAGCCAGGAGTAATCCCTGAGCACAGCCAGGTGTGGCCCAAAAACCAAAAAAAAAAAAAAAAAAAGTTATCTTATACGCTGGAAAATATGGTAAATTCTGTCATATCTTAGATGTTAGCCCTTTATTTAGTGGGTATTGGGTGAATAGTTTCTCTCATTCTGTGGGTGGGCCTTTGAATTCTTGTCACTATTTTCTTTGAGGAGCATAAGTTTCTCAGCTTAATATTGTCCCATCTGTTTATCTCCACTTCCACTTGTTTGGACAGTTCAGTTTTCTCCATGAAGATGTTTTTAGTTTCAATGCCATGGAGTGTTTTACCTACATGTTCTTCTATATACATTATAGTTGGGGGTCTGATATCAAATCCATTTGGATTTGACCATTGTTCATGGTGTTAGATGGATGTCCTACTTCACTTTTTTGCATGTGGCTGACCAGTTGTCCCAGCACCACTTATTGAAGAGGCTTTCCTTGCTCCATTTTACATTTCTTGTCCCCTTATCAAAGATGAATTGATTGTATGTCAGGGAAACACTCTGAATACTCAAATATATTCCACTGATTTAAGAGTCTGTCTTTATTACAATACCATGCTATTTTAATGACTATTGCTTTCTTGAAAAAAGCTCCAGATCACTAATTATTAGGAAGATGCAAATCCAAACAACAATGAGGTACTATCTCAAGCCACAGAGAGTAGCACACATCACAAAGAACAAGAACAATCTGTGCTGGCATGGATGTGAGGAGAAAGGAACACTCATTAGCCCAGCCTTTATGGAAAACAATATGGAGATTCCTCAAAATACTGGAAATTGAACTCCCATTTGATCCAGCCATACCACTACTAGGGATATACCCTTGGAAAACAAAACTTCAATACAAAAATACCTTCTGCACACCTATACTCATTGCAGCACTATTTACAATAGACAGAATCTGGAAAAAACCCAAAAACCTGACAACAGATGAGATGCTAAAGTAACTGTGGTACATATACGAAATGGAATTCTATGCAGCCATCAGGGGAAAATTAAGTCATGAAATTTTCCTATACATGGATGGACATGGAAAATATTATGCTGAGTAAAATAAGTCAGAAGGAGAAAGACACAGAATAGTCTCACTTATCTATGGGATTTAAGAAAAATAAAACACAGGGGCTGGAGCAATAGCACAGTGGTAGGGCATTTGCCTTGCATGTGGCCAACCTGGGACATATCCAGGTTCAATTCGGTATCCCATATGCTCCCTTGAGCCTGCCAGGAGCGATTTCTTAGTGCAGAAATAGGAGTAACCCCTAAGTGCTGCCAGTTCTTCCATCCCCCTCAAAAATAAAAGAAAAGAAATGCCATTATTGTAATAATACCCAGAGCCAATATAGATGAGGGCTGGAAGTTCTGCCCTATGCTCAGAGCTTACCACATTTTCAGCTAGACAAATATCTACATGGACAACTATCATGACAATGGTATTGAATAAGAGAAATAGAATGCCTGCCTAGAATATAGGCAGGGGGTGGAGGAGGAGGGAAATTACAAACGTGCTTGTAAATATGGTGCTTAAATAAAGGTATTAGGGGCCGAAGTGGTGGTGCAGGGTGTAAGGCATCTGCTTTGCGTGCACAAGCCTAGAGATGGACTGTAGTTCGATTCTCCAGCATCCCATATGGTACCCCATGCCAGGAGCGATTTCTGAGCGCATAGCCAGGAGTAAACCCTGAGCATCACTGGGTGTGGCCCAAAAACCAAAATAAAATAAAATAAAGATATTAATTAAAAAAAGAAAGTATTTTATAAAAATATGGATGCACATATTTAATAAGTTTTTATTACATAGACTGGTGTGCCATTGTAGACAATAAATAACTCAGGAGTTGATTTTCAGAGATATACTTTTAATGTGACTTTAAATATAAAATACCTGGTTAAGGATTTTATGCCTTTATCATTCAGGAAAAGTTAGAGATATATCTATAGATTTTTAGCCATTAATAACATTTTTTCTGCTGTCTAATAGAAAAGCGATCTTTTAATATTTAGTAATTTAAAGTATTTTAGTTACCACAATAGTATGAAAACTTACGTTTGCATTATAAGAGATAGAGAAGCTGAATATTGTTTCTTTCTCCAGACAGCCCTGCATACTCTTGAAAAAATTAAAGATCTATTAAAATTATAAAATAATCTTTAATTTTTTTACCTTTGGTACCTCTTTCTGTACCGTGTGCCCAGGGGGGTCTCCTGGCAGTGCTCACAGGAACAAAATTGGTTCCAGAATGGAACCCAGTCAGCTACATGCAAGGCAAGTGCCCTATATACTTTTCTATCTCTGGCTACAGCTGGATATATTCTTAAATATGAAAGAGGAATAAAAATAGTTAAGAGGTTTGCATGGGTACAGTGTAAGGAAACATTTTCAATTTGTAAAAAATATGAACAGCCTAACTCTGAAAAGATAAATGGAACACATTAAGGTAAACTGAAGAAAAAAATAATGTCACTTATATCAATGTTATTTTACCATAATTTACCATTATTCCTTAAATACACATTAATACAATGAAATAATTTCAATTCCAGGAAAATTCTCTTGATACACTAGAAAATACATTTTATTTAGCATGAGTTTGAGGTGATTGTAAACTTTTTTCAATGTTACTTCAATAAGCTTATATCATTTCATAATAAAAATAAAACATATGCTATAGATACATGTTAATATTTGAAGACAGTGCATGCTGATTTTTAATGGATTACCTGAAACATCATCACATTTTAGAGTTTAATTTTATACTTCAAATTTTAACTGAAAATAAGAAATCCACAATTTTGGTTCCATTTTTTTTTGTTGTTTTTTTGTTTGTTGGGGGTTACACCGGCAGCACTCAGGGGCTACTTCTGACTCTATGCTCAGAAATCACTCTTGGCAAGCTCAGGGGAACATATGGGATGCCAAGATTTGAACCACTGTCCTTCTTCATGCAAGGCAAACACCCTATCTCCATGCTATCTCTCCGGCCCCTGGTTCCAATTTTAATATCTAACACTTTAGCCCTAGGAACATTACTTTGTTTATATAAAACTGCCCGCAAATGAAGTTACCTTTAATTATTCAAAGGTTACCATAACTTAGAAAGGAAATATAATATAAAATATTAGAAAACTTACTATTGTATATGTATATGTATATGAAAAATATTCAGCTTTAATTTAATTTAATTATAGGGAAATAAATAAAACCAAAATTAAACATTATCATAGGGGCCAAGAAATCCAGTGATGTTATTCATCCAGATTAACATACCGTTTGTTGGATGTGAACCTACTTGTAATCCCACTCACCATCACTAACATGGGATGTTATCTAGATATCTTAGTCTCAGGAGTGTAATTTAGGACTGACTGAAATTAAAGTTTTGGGCATTTCTTTTCTAATCACTCAAATGCTACCTGCTATGAACAAAGTCTTCTTCTAAATTGTTCTCATCTGGGATTCAAGAATGAATTCTTCACTTTAATCAGCTATTCAATAGTAGGTAATTATAGTTTTCAACTATTTGCATAGTTAATATAATTGTAAATGGTTTTTTCAGGAATAAAAATCATCTATATTTATTTTGTCTATTGTCCTCTATGAGAATATAAGTTTATCTGTCTAGGGGAATATTTCTTTTTTTTAAGTCTTTCACACTTATAGTTAAGGTAATATAATTGTAAACTTTTTATCAAAGTTACAAATATGTGATATTTACCAGATTTGAGTTAAACATGGAGGTAGAAGCTTTAATTTAGGTCAATTCATGTCACTTAAAAATATTTGGAAATGTTGCACTGGTGAAGGAGGGCTGTTCTTTTTTTATAACTGAAACCCAACCACAAACGTATTTGTAATCATGGTGCTTAAATAAAGATATTATTAAAAAATTGCAAATACATGAATGTTACTTTTCTTTTGCTCTTATAAAGTTTCCTGGAAATTTCTTAGTATTTAATTAATAGTGTTAGTAAATATAATATATAAAAAAGAGACAAGGGAAGGGCCTATAAATTAACCAATAGAATGTGGGAAAAAAAACAAATCAACATGTACTAAGCGAGTCTTATATGTCCCACTGAACAGCATAATTGAGCAAGCCTCTGTGGCTTCAACTTGCTCTTCACATATTTATTTCTTATAGCCTCAAAAATCTTTAGTTTTGCATCTTCCTCCCAATCTTAAAAAATTATCTTATACATCTGTACAATATTGAAACAAGTTTAGATGGTGACAAGATAACTAGTTTAGTGGTGATGACCTGGTTATATGAAAACACCCATGAAGCTCTTCATACTCAGATGGACTACCTTGAAATAGAAAGACTTCTGCCTTCTTCTTAGAGTCCTTTCTCCCACGATCCAGTGCCTATAATTTTTCTTATAACTTCTTTTTCCAACTATGCAAATCTATGTAAATCACTCTAAAATATTTGGTCACATCTATGCTACTAACATAGGGTTTAGCTTCTAACCAAGCCTTCCCTTTAGCTAGGAATGATTTGGCAAAGTTTTTGTAACAATTTGCTATTTTGACCACAGTTGATCATGCAACATAAGATGTCTATCCAGTTCATTTTCAAAACTTCTTCAGAATTTGTTCCTCTAGGAAAGGGGTCGCAAACTCGCAGCCTGCGGGCCGTTTGCAGCCCTCCGTACATTTTGTGGCCCACAGCCGGCCTTCAAATATCGAAGTATTCACGATTATTCATTCGCTTACCAAATAATCGCAATAAAAATCTCATTAGTAAGAAAAAAATAGCATTAAACATTCGCATACCCCGAGCAGTTCCTTTCGGGGTATGCAAATGTTCAATGCAATTTTTTGCGATTTTTTTTCTTACTAATTCTTACTAATTTCTTACTAGTTCTTACTAGTGCGATTTTTTATTGTGAATATTTGGTAAGCGAATAATCGCGAATACTTTGCGCCTTGTGCACACGTCATTTCCTCTGCTCCTGCCCGCTGTCCCTTGCATTATCAGAGGCCTAAGGGAGAGAAGAGAGAGAGGGATAGAAGTTTATTACAGAATTAGATTTTGTCATACCTTCATCATGACTTCATCAAAGCCTGCAGTGAAGAGAAAGATTGATGACGAGCAGACAATTTCAGGAAAAGTGGGAGACGCAATATTTCTTTGTTGAGCACAGGGGCATCCCCACATGTCTGATTTGCTCGAAGAAAGTTGCAGTGCACAAGGAATACTACTTGAAATGCCATTATTCAACTAAACATGCTGAGGAATGTGCAAAATATCAATGAAATGAGAGAACCAAGTGGGTTGCCAGTCTTAAAGCATGTCTAATGAGGCAATAAGGTTTCTTCAAGAAAGCAACCAAAGAGAATGTTGCATCAGTCAAAGCTAGTTACACGGTTAGTGAGATGATTGCTAAGGCAGGGAAACAATTCACAGAAGGAGAGTTTGTTAAAAAAAATTCATGTTACAGGATGCAAGTATTATCTGTTCGGAAAAGAAAGGTCAGTTTAGCAAAATCAGCCTTTCTGCCAACACTGTGGCAGAGCACATTTCTGACATCTCAAGTGTCATTTATCAGCTGTGTGAGAAAGCCAAATGTTTTGATGTATACTCAGTTGCTCTTGACGAGGGCACAGATATAACAGACACTGCGCAGCTCACAATGTAAGTCCAGGGCATTGATTACAATTTTGAATTGATAGAGGAGCTGCTCACAATAATTCCAATGCATGGCCAGACCACCGCTAATGAGATATATCGGCATCTGTGTGATGCCATTGAGAACGCAGGTTTGCCATGGAAGAGATTTGTTGGAATCATAACAGATGGAGTGCCATCAATGACAGGGAGGAAAAATGGACTGGACTGGTGGCACTTGTTCAAAAATACTTGAAGAGGAGGGTGTAGAGAAGGCCATTGCTCTTCACTGCATTATCCATCAGCAGGCCCTTTGCAGTAAATGCCTGCCATGTGAAAATGTGACAATGTCTGTTGTTGTTAAATGCATCAACCATATCAGATCGAGGGGTTTAAAGCACAGGAGATTCCATGCTTTTTTTTTTTAAAGGAAATGTAGTCAGAATATGGATGTGCTCTATTTCTCCGAGGTACGTTGGCTCAGCAGGGGAAATGTCCTGAAAAGATTTTTTGAGTTGAGAGAAGAAGTGAAAGCCTTCATGGAGAAGGATGGGAATGCTGTTTCTGAGTTGAGTGATCACAAATGGCTCATCGACTTAGCTTTTCTTGTTGACATCACACATAAGCTGATGTACTAAACAAGTTGTTACAAAGCCTGGGGCAGCTTATCAGTGCTGCCTATGACAATGTGAGAACATTCTCCACAAAACTTGTGTTATGGAAATCCCAGCTCTCTCAGACAAACCTTTGCCATTTCCCAGCATGCAAGGAACTTGTGGATGCAGGCATACCATTCAGTGGTGAGAAATATGTTGATGCTATTTTTAAGCTAGAGAAGAAATTGGATCACAGATTTGCAGACTTCAAAAAGCACAGAGCCACTTTCCAAATTTTTGTTGAGCCCTTTTCCTTTGATGTGCAAGATGCCCCTCCTGTGCTTCAAATGGAGCTCATTGACTTGCAATGCAACTCTGATCTCAAAGCCAAGTTCAGGGAGATTAGTGGAAAAGCAGACATGCATGGGCAATTTTTGAGAAAATTGTCCCCAGCATCCGTGAGCTTTCCTGAATGTTCAAGCGCACCATGTGCCTTTTTGGAAGCACATATTTGTGTGAAAAGTTATTCTCCACATTGAACTTCAATAAGTCAAAGTACAGGTCTAGACTTAATGATGATCATCTTCAAGCCATACTGAGGGTCTCAACTGCTTCCTCTCTAAAGCCAAATGTGGTTCAGATTTGTGAGAAGAAATGCTATCAAGTCTCTGGCAGCAAAGAATAGGCAAAAGATGCCATGTTCAGAAGAACTGTTCAAGATCTTTACTCAATGTTCTATTCATGTGCAGAAGAAATAATTAAAACTGTTAATAATGACATTTGAGGACTTTTTTTGGTGAAATCCCTTATGCAGCCCTGCCTCACCCTGACTTTGCCTCCTGCGGCCCCCAGTTAAATTAAGTTTGAGACCCCTTATCTAGCATATCTAAAGAGACATATCACTTTTAAGTAAATTAAAATAGTAATCAATATTCTTTCACCCCCCCCAAAAAAAGCCCAGGGTCAGATGAATTCATTAATGAATTCTTTCAAACCTTTCAAGAAGAACTACCAACAATACTTCATGGGCTCTTTCAGGAAATTTAAAAAAAAAAGAAACACTCCCATAAACCTTTTTATGAATCTAACAGCATTGTGATACAAAAACTAGAAAGAGCTGCTGCAAAGAAATAAAACTATAGACCATTATCCCTGATGAACACAGATGCAAAGATCCCTCAACAAAATCCTGTAGTAGAATGCCTGTCTCGAATACAGGCAGGAGATGGGAAGGGGGAGGGGGTAATGTTACACTGGTGAAGGGGGATGTTCTGGTTATGACTATGATCCTGTTACTTAAATAAAAATATATTAAAAAAGGAAATATTAGTTATTTTGTGAAAAAATGTTCTACTTAATTCATGATACTGCTCACTATCTATTAATAAAGTAAAAATATAAAACCATTTTACTTCAATTGTGTGCCAATTTTTATAATACAGGATTACATGGAAATTAAAAACAGCTATAAAATACATTCCAAGTATAACTTTTATAAATTAATCAGCACTTAAGATGAAGCCCAGTGGCATAAGAAGGTCTTAGTGACATAGCAAGAGAAGAAAGTGTCACCATTTTAGAGGAAATGGCAATATAATGTCTGGTTTTGAGGAAGAAAGTATCAAGTTTCACATGACCAATACTAACTTGGTTTCTATCATATCACTCATTCAAACCCTCCCAGAACTCCTTATTTTAAGAATGACTTTTTCAACAGTAGCATAAAATAAACTCTAGTCAGGTGTAAAGATTGAGCATGAGTGGATGGAATAAGTACATCTGAAATAGTAGTAATCAAAAATTACTAAATTTAATGATTACCAGTACCCCTAAAGAACCAAAGTAGTGAAAATGAAAAATAAGGGGGAAATAATCTGTTTATTTTAAATCACATTACTTATTTACAAATCATAATTGAATTACTAGGAATGTCACTATATTTATATATGTGCAATTCTCGTTATAGTCAATATCTATAAGAACTTTTGATACAAATCTCTTCACTCTTAGAATTATGAGCATTTTAAAATTTTACCCTTTATCCTATTTTCAAAACCTATAGAGAAATAAAACTGTCGGGGCTGGAGAGATGGCATGGAGGTAAGACATTTGCCTTGCATGCAGAAGGACGGTGGATTAAATCTGGGCATCCCATATGCCACAGCGGTTGGCAACCTTTTTTATCAACTGAGCCAAATCTTGCCAAAACCACGATTGAAATTTATTTTGAGAGCCACACAGGGCACGCACTGACAGAGGCTAGGAGCAGAGCCCTGACTCCTGGAGCAGCCGCCGGGCACACAGAAGAGACAAATTAAAAGTGTAAAGAGCCACATGTGGCTCACAAGCTGCAGGTTGCCAACCAGTGCCATATGGTCCCCCGAGCCTGCCAGGAGCAATTTCTGAGCATAGAGCCAGGAGTAACCCCTGACGACTGCCAGGTGTGACTCAAAAAAAAAGAACAAACAAAAAAAAAAACAAACAAAAAAAGAAATGGAACTGTCTTTTCTATATATTATAAACAAATAAATGCACAGCATTTATAACAAGTTATAAGCTTAACATATTTGAAAGGCTCATCTATGGCATAAGAATTTTGGTGCATCATTTCTATTATTTGTTTGATTATATTGCATAAAATTCCACTGTTTACACAAACAATGATGATGGACAACTGGAAAATAAAATTCTTCACTTCTCTAAAGATGTAATTTTTATTTCTGAGCTAAAATCATCTGTGAAATGGCTGTCTTTGTTACTCCTAAGTCAAATTCTGGGGTAATATTGTCCCCTAATCCATGTATAGTTCCTTAATGACTGTTGACAAAAAGTGAGAAGAGAAACCAAGCTAGATAACTTACCCAGAAGTGTTCAAATCCAAAGAAGAACATAGAATTTATGGTATTTCCATATACATTTATACATATATATGCTTGTGTCTAGACTATATTAAAATATATATGTGATATAAAAATATATATTAAGATATATCAGTATATCCTAGACAAAAGTTTATATGACAATAAGAAAATATTACCTGAAGATTGAATAGGTATAACTAATCAGTAACCAGTTTTAAAGTTTCATTGATGATACCTAGTGACTATTTAAGGACATAGATATTGTTTTTACTTATTAATACTTTCTAATATTCCAATGTTTGGAATGGATAGGAAAAGGGAATCAACTCTTTATATCCTCCTCAGGACCATAGTAGGTATGAAAATCAACAGACACACCTATACACTTTTACTCACAGTATTTATTTTGGCTTATGAGATTGAATGCTTAAATCCATAGCAAATGGAATCAGATTTCCTTTCCAATCTTGCATCCAGACTGTAAATAGTAATTCGGTGGTAACATGCTTTTTTTGTTTCCAAACTATGGCCTTATAGATTTTCAGATGATTGACTTTTACAAAAGAAATAAAAAAAAAAAAAATAGATAAAAACCTGTTTTATTTGTATGAGTATAGTCAGAGATTGATTATATTGTTTATCTATGTTTATATTCTAAAATTTTTGAATACAGGTATATTTTTCTGAATAACTTTTGATTTCTGTAATAAATTTTATAATATAAATAGATTAAACAATCTATGTAGGTAAAATATGATCAATATAAAACAGAGGGAGAATGAAATAAATGAACACATGATTACTTTAATACATCTATTTTTATCTACTTCCAGAAGTCCTCTCTTTATTTCCAACAAATTTCCCTCTCATTATATTTAAAATGAAGCTAATTGTTTGCTCTTTCCATTAAATTTTATAATACTATACTGGTTTATAACTTAGTCTATAACAGATCATTAGTAAAGATATATCATTTTTATGCCAGAATGTTTGTATTTATACTCATTTTAGTCTAACCTAAAATATACTATTTTTATTTTCTCAAAACTTGCTATTTTTCTTTTATTCTTCACACCTTTGTATTTTTGTATTTTACCTGTTTTACCTGTTTCATATATACATATATATGTACAAATATACATATATATGTACAAATATACATATATATGTACTGCTTAAGGAAAGGTTGTCTAAAGCACTACCTAAAATCTTATTATAATAATAAAAATGTTGCCAAGAGAATATTGCAGGGAGTGGGAATTACTAAATAAACAAAAATGATATCTAAGATTTGAAAGAAATTTTGGGAATGTCAAACTCTTTATTTTGATTAGTCCAGGTGATGATAGGATAATGTTAAAACTATGAAACATATTAGAAGAGAGTGAAAAGATATAAAAATTCTCACCTTAGAAATGATCTTAGGGGCCGGGCGGTGGCGCTGGAGGTAAGGTGCCTGTCTTGCCTGCGCTAGCCTAGGACGGACCGTGGTTCGATCCCCCGGCGTCCCATATGGTCCCCCAAGAAGCCAGGAGCAACTTCTGAGCGCATAGCCAGGAGTAACCCCTGAGCGTCACAGGGTGTGGCCCAAAAACCAGAAAAAAAAAAAAAAAAAAAAAAAAGAAATGATCTTAAAAAATATTGGTAAAAAGGAGATAAAATATTTATATATAGATTTATGTATTTATTTATTAATATATTTATTTATTAAATATATTTATTAGTATTTATTACAGATTTATAGAAAGATCATTTTATTTTCAGATTTAAAAATATAAATTCTTTGATGGGAGAAGAGATAATTACATTATTGACTGCAGTTCTGTCAAAACCCAGAATTATATGCATGAAAGGAGTAATTGTTGAAGTCTAATCTCAATCTTGGATGAATTTCTTTAGTATTTTCTAATCAAAATAGCTTTTTATACATTTGACTTAGAAATTTGAAAATTATACAAAGGTGCATATTTTTCAAAAGTATACTAAAACAAAATTGCTAACTTTAAGAGGGAATTTAGTGTAAAATTAATTTCCCATATCTACAAAAATTTAGGAATTAAGTTTCAAAATGGTGCAGTTCATTGGAGTTTGAATTGGACAATAATTTATCTATAATTAATATCTAACTCAAAACTTTACTAAGGATCTCAACTGCTTGAATTCTTTTAAAAATTCATTCATTGCTGGAGCAGTGACACAGCGATGGGCACTTGCCTTGCATGCAGCTGACCTAGGATGGACCTCAGTTGAATTCCCAGCATCACATATAGTTCCCCCAAGCCAGGAGGATTTCGGAAAGCATAGCCAGGAGTGACCCCTGACCGTCACTGGGTGTGGTCCAAACAACCCAGAATAAATATCTATTCATTTTTAAAGTAACAATAATTTTGGAATATAAATAAGAAATAGTGTAGAGGGAGACAATCTGTATAAACTAATCCATCATGAATGAAGTAAGTAAATGGTCTTAAAATATTTTAAAACATTAATGTTTTTCTTAAAGTTACTTTTTGTTTGTTTCTGGTTTTGGGGGGGCACACCTGGTGGAACTCAGCGTTACTCCTGGCACTGAGCTCAGAAATTGCTCCTGGCAAGCTTGGAGAACCATATGGTATGCAAATGATGAAACTTGGGATGCTCCTGAATTGGCAGCATGCAATGCAAATGCCCTACTACTGTGCAATTGTTTGGTCCATTAAATTTACTTCTTATTATAATAGTATTGGCTATGTTAGAGAATATTAAATATTTCTAAACTACTGTATGACAAAATTAATATTAAAAGTTTTGGGTGAGTCCTTATACTATTTGATATGAGTAGGAGGAAAAAAGAAGAAACATAAAAATTGTCATTATAAATTAAAGTGTCTTATAATTATTAGAATTTTTAAATTTACCTTAGAGAATATGACTGATTGCTCCTACTGTCAGTGTCTTCTGTTACAGAACTGTAGGAGAGAAATTGAGTTTGTTTTAGGAATAGAAAGCATTGTCATTTTAAAATTAAGACAAATAAAACAGGTAGGTTTAAGTTAATGTCCAATTAGTATATGCCAGATTTAATTTTACATTTCATATACTACTCAGTGATATATTCTGTTTTATAATTCTCTAATTTTAAATATTTACATTAAAACCTTCAAAATACATTGCCACCTAAAATATATTCATTTGAGTAAACTGCTACCTAGTTTTTTAATTTTCATCTCCCCAAAGTTACATAAATAAAAATGCTAAGTATTTTGCAATAGTTTCATACTGAAAACTTAGTATATAGAAAAAATAGCCTGATAATATATAGTAGTGTTTTTCTCAAAACCTAAATAGGAAACAATATAAGCCCTTACATTGTATAAAAAACCTCCCAATTTCCATCAAATAAGCAATTAAAGAATATTATAACATTTACTAATGGGGTATCTCCAACTATTATTTATTTACACTGTGATGCTTTATATATATTATATATTTGGTTTGAGGCCAACACTCCTTTAGCTCAGGACTTATTCCCATTCTGTGCTCAGAAATCACTTTTACCAATATTCAGGTGACCTTATATGAAGATGGGGATAAAATCAGGGAGAGTTATGTACAAGGTAAGTACTTTAGCACTTGTACAATATCACTCTGGGTCCTACCCTACTTCCTTAAAAAAGAAACACAACACCTATATATGTAACTGTTCTACTTTGGTAGCATCTTAGCATATAAATTACTACTTTATGGCTCTAATCCTTTAGCCACAGATCATAAGATTTGTTTAGGGACAGAGAGAGTGCAAAGATTAAGACACGTAGCTTGTCCCTGTTCAATTCCCAGCACTGGACATAAACCTCCCAAGTATATCCAGAAATGATCCCAGAGCACAGAACAAGTAGTGGCCCTTAAAGAGCAATGGTGTAACCCCAGTATCCTAAGCCAAACATAAAGTAGATTTTAAATGGCTAACTCAGTATGTATAAATCCACACAGAGCATATTGAATTTTAATATTTTTGTGTAGAGTGACATTATGGCCAAGACATATGTATACAGAGTAACAATTTTATAGACAATGTAAAGATATAAGAAGAGGTGTTACAAATTATGTATACTTAGTATAGAGAAACCTAATTATGTTGCTTTGCTTTTGCTTTGGAGTCCAAAGGTGGCTGCTTTTAAGATTTAATCCTGGATCTGGGTTCAGAAATAATTTGTTGGAATTTTATGAGGTCTGTGATAGAACCCCGAAAGTCTGCATGCAATGCAAATAAATGCCTTACCTTCTGTACTATTGATTCAGCCCCAGAATAACTTAATTCTGAGCATCTAATTGATTGTTGCCATTTTTTCCTTTGATTATACAGCATTTTTTAAAATATATCTTATTGAAAACATTGTGATTTACAAAGTTCTTCAAAGTTGGGTTTCAAACATATGATCTCACCACCAATGTTGACCTCCCTCCACCAATGTTCCCAGAGTACATCCCATGCCACCACCCCAGTCCCCCAGACTGCCAACATAAAGGCCCATTTTAAGTTTTGATAGTTAACATTTGGATCTTGTGATTTAATTGCTGTTGAGTTTGGCTTGGATATTTATTTTGGTCCTTTTTTAACACCACCAATGCACCTGAGATGACTTGGATCCTGGTTCCAATTCTGTCATATTTTTGTTTTTTCTCCACCACTCAATTTTTTGGTTCTACAATATTTTTACCTTCAGAATTCTAAAAACATAGTTACTCCACAACTTGTGACTGATTTTTGTTGTTTGTAATCAATAATACCTCTAGTATAATTTTTTTCTTTCACAAGTTAGGATAATTTCTATCAAGTGTTGTAACTTTTTGAAGATATCTTCAATAAGAAAATAGGAAGCCAGAGACCATTAACTTCACTCAATTTATAACACTTTATCATGTGACTATATAAATTAACACATTTCTAACTTTTATTTGTTTTTTTTTTTTTTGTTTTCATATTTGTGCCACACCCGGTGACGTTCAGGGGTTACTCCTGGTTTTACGCTCAGAAATCACTCCTGGCTTAGGGGAACATACGGGACGCCAGGGATCGAGCCCAGGTCCATCCTGGGTCACGCCTTACTGCTGTTCTGTTGCTCCGGCCCCAATACGTTTCTATTTTTGACAAATATACTGAACTTAGTTAATTTGTGTTCCTTTTCTTTTTGTTATTTGTTGTTGTTGTTGTTGTTGTTGGGCCACACTCCGCAGTCCTCAAGGGTTACTCCTAACTCTGTTTAGAAATGATCTCTGGCATGCTTCGAAGACCATAGGGATGCCAGAGATCATACCTGGACTGGTGGCATGCAAGGCAATTGCCTACACACTGTGCTGTTGCTCAGCCCCATAATTTAGCCAATTTCTACTAACATTAGTATCATTAGTAAAATTAATTAACTTGGTAAATAGTACTATTGGTGTACTTTTATAACATTTTATTGTTTTCTTTTACATAAAAAGAAAACAGAAAATCTAATTTTATTGTGAAAAAATGAGACTTGTCATTGTTCTTTGTGCATTTAATTTTCCTAAATATCCCTGAACAAAACTGAGATTTGTATGGTACAATTTTTTTTATTTTATTATAGCACTTTTTTCATTTTTTCTAGTTTTATTTTTAATGTTTTACATTTATCTTCATTTAAGCATCTTGATTATAAACACATGTATCATTGGATTTTAGTTATACAATGGAACACTCCCCCTTCATCAGTACAACATTCCCTCCACTAATTATAATAAAAAGAAACTATGCATATTCTTTCATTATAACTTTAAAAACATGTGAACAATATTAATTATTTATAAGACTAATGAACACTTTGTTGCTTTCCTCACTCAAAGCCATCTTACATTGCTCTTACCAGCTATTTGTTCTCCTCACAAAACTTGTTTCTTTATCTCTATCAATCAATTTGGAACAAGTTGATGTTAATGAAATGGGAAGATGCTTGGAAAGTAGGCAGAAATTCCTAAAGCAACTATAACCAAGGTAGCCTAGTATCTGGAAAGCCACTGAAGATTTTTTGAGTAATTTGAAGTGTTTCTGGGCTTATAAAAATATTGTCTAAAATTCGAAACATAAGTATAATCCTTTACAAATATCCTATGTTTAGTAGGCTGAAGGCTATTTTAAAATTACATGTAATGGGGCCAGAGAGATATCAAGGAAGTAGGGCGTTTGCCTTGCATGCAGAAGGACAGTGGTTCAAATCTCGGCATCCTATATGGTCCCCAAAGCCTGCCAGGAGCGATTTCTGAGAATAGAGCCAGGAATAACCCCTGAGTGCTGCTGGATATGACCCGAAAACCAATAAAATAAAATAAAATAAAAAAGTATAAATAAATTACATGTAATGTTTTAATATTTTTTGCATTTTTGCTTTCATGTATTTTACTTAATAAATTCCTTTAGGCATCATGGTTTACAAACTTATTAATGTAGGATTTTTATGCATAAAATATTTTAATAGCATGCAAATACCAGAGTGTTTCCTTCTTTGCATACTTATCTGGTGTCTCATTCTCTTCCCCTTTTGTGTTAAGTTTACACTAAAAACTACTTTTTAGTTTTTGCTGCTATTGAGTATTGATTATTGTGCCACCATGTTTCTTCATATTCTGCATATGAGAAAGATCATTTTGTGACTGTCCCTCTTTCTCTGGCTAACTTGACTCAGTATGCTCTTCTCCAAATCTATCCGAACTGCAGCAAATTACTTGATTTTATTTTTCCCCTAAATCCAAGTAGTATTTCTTTGTGTATATATATTTCATTGTATGTGCATATATATATATATATATATATATATATATATATATATATATATATATATATATATATAAGTTTTTTTAATCCAGTCACTTGGATGTTTTCCAGATTTTAACTACAGAGAAAGTGGTGAAATCAATATAGAAGTAAAAATGTCTTATCAATACTGAGGGAGCAGAACTTCTAGAACCACAAAGAAAGACTTCATTATAAGCTCCACCCCTTGACTTGTGTAGAAACCAAGACCTTTAGATACAGAGGTCTGACTTTATCACCCAGGACGAAGCAGAGGTCTTTTAAACAGCATGAAAGCACCAAGGGGAGAGTAAATGAACCTGTACGGAGTCTATAGTTAATCCCATGACAATATACTCCAAGGGTGGAGAAACCCTGTAACTCTTAGGCCAAGGGGATTCCTTTTCAAATGACCCCAATATTTACTGTGCCTGTGCAGGAGGGGGAAAAAAAAGCACAAAACAATTTTTCTCCTTTTTTTATTTATCTATCTAGTTTTTGTCGTTTCCATTGTTTTGATGTGGTTATTGAAGTTGTTATCTCCATTTATATTTATATATTTATTTTCTTCCTTTCTTTTCTTTCTTTATGTGCTCTTTCATGTTTTTATTTCAAGATCATGGCTTTTATGTGGTGCTTACCTTTATTGTCGGAGTGCTCACTGGATATTTTATTTGACACTTCTTTTTGTACTGTTGGGGTGATTCACCTTTTTCCCCTTCATCTCTCAAACCTATGATGAGAGCTTCTAGAAGGACTCCGCCCATTTTTGGCGTATTTGATTTTTACCCCAGTTTATTACTTTTCTCTTCTTCAAACAAAACTATGTAACTTGATCTATCTAGTCCCGCCTCCCAATTACAGGAGGAAATAAGGGAGCTACCAAGACCAAACAGGTGTAAGACCACTAAGTAGCAAGTTAGGCACAGAGGAGACCACGTATTCTCTCAATCCCGGGAGTGAGGGAGGAAGATATGGGAGGTAGGATGGGAACGGAGGTGTAGGGAGAACAATTTGGTGATGGGAATCCCCCTGACATTAAGTTAACATGTACCTAAAATATTATTGTAAACAATATGTAAGCCACTACGATCAAAATAAAAATCATATTAAAAATGTCTTGTAAAAACAAGAATTTTTGAGTTCTTAAGATAATTGCCAAGAAATAGAATTGCTGGATCAGATGAAAGCTCATTACTAGTTCTATTATTTAATATTTACTTACCTTTCAGTATATGTTTCTTCTCTATTCCAAAATCTTTTTATTTTGTTCCATTTGAAAGCAATGATAGTAGTTAAAATGAGTAAAGGTAGAAAAATGTAGATACTGGTCAAAAGTTTATTTCCTTGACGAGTAACAGGTCGAATTACAAGATATTCTCTACTTGCTAAAAACATAAGCATGTGTTTGATTTTTTTAAAAAATTCATATTCAAAGCATTCTAGAAATTTTCTTAATAAACTGTGATTAAAACAATCACAGGTAAATTAACTAAAAACTGCTATATAATAATCTATATTAATATCCAATTTTACATTGTATAATTAACACTCATTGTATTTAGCAAAACTTATTTTTCACCTATTATAGCAGTCTTCCTTATGTGATATTTTCTAAAATATGTTATTCTATTATACTATTCTAGTTAACTGCAACTTATACTTATTAAGATTACATTTTGATTTAATTTTTTTAATTTAAATATTAGTGAAAATAAAAAGATGATATATGTTTTTTATATAACTTGAGTGTGACTGACTAAATGGTGTATTTTATAACTTTGAATATATGAAGGAAAGACATGTCAGACAATATCACTTAATGTAGTATATATATAAAGAACAAAACAAGAAACTAGATATTATTCAATGAAAACAAACTTTTCAATTCTGATGACAAAATGAGTTAACAAGGGTAAGAGCTATTTTGAGAAGCGTTTTATATATTAATTGTGGAAAGATTATATATTGGTTGTGTATGTACTTTGGAAACTGTGTTTCTTTGAAGTTTTAGAACACTTAACCAATAATACACTTGCACTCATACAAGTTAGAATCATAAACCAAGTTAAAATAGAAAATTATGTAGGAAATAAAAACATAGCATGAGAATAATATCAAAGACAATAGAAATGAGTGGAGGAGTGCAGTTAGTTAGGAATAGTTTGGAATGATTACTCAGGACAAGAACTGGATAATAAAATTAAGTAAAGTGATATGCATGATACCCTTTCAGTAACAATATATGAAGTCATGTTGCTTAAAAAGGTAAAAGGAAAAAATGAGATAAAGAATATATATACATATATATCTATAGGAAGTTATGTATATATACCGTTATAGGTATATATACATATATACAAATATAAGGTATATGTACATATATACATACATATATACATACATGTGCATATATGTATATATGAGACATATATACATGCATATAGATAGTTTTGCCAATAGAGCTCAATACTGGTGAAAGGATCTCTGTATGATTGAATGAAATAAACACAACTATCAACAACTCTCTATTCTGTATTTCACATTTAAAAAAATTGTATTGCAAGTTTATATTGGCAAATATTTGTATTACATGATATTGTTTTGATTTTAATTATATTATCAGAAAATCAGATATTCTTGCATATATTATAAAAACATTACAATTAGAATAGTAAAATAGATGGCAATGATTGAACAGAATAAATTTGAACACTAAATATAGCAATTGTATTTTCTACTAAAAACTATAACCTATGAATTAATATATAAATATAGATTAATTTAGTGATCTTGCTATTAAAATTTACTTTAGTCATTCATTTGAAAAGCAAAGTTCAACTATATAATTTATTAGAAGTGATCAAGGCTAAAATTATAATCATGATCATATTTCATAGGTAATTTTACTCATAGGCAAAGTATATCTTTCCAAGGGTGTTAACATGGTCTAGGTACTAACATGCATGAATCCAATTCCCATCATCAAGACTTCCTCCTGGTGATGATGGTGATGGTGTACAATTTGGAGGACTATATCCAACATCACATTGACAATGAAAGAGTTCATTGCAAGTCTAAAACCAAAATAAAATAATAATTAAGAATATCTTATGGAAATTTTAAAATAAAGTATCTTACATATCATGTTAATTTATATAATGAATAGAAGTTATAATAAATGTATCTTAATGTGAGAAAATAAACATGAAATTTAATAAATGCCCATATAAAACATTTTCAACTATTGAGGGATAATTCCTTGTGTTTAACATTTTTCTTTTGTGAGAAAACATTTAAAACACAATTGAATTATTTTTGATGTAGAAATCATAATATACTAGAACTCACATCTATAAAAATTTACATTTTGTAAATCATTCTAGATTTTAAAAATAATTGAGTCAGTAACGGAGAAATTTTCTCACTTGAGAAGTTTATACACTTCAAAGAAAACATTGACTAGGAAACAGGTCACGCACAGAATGGGAGAAACTATTCACCGAAAACTCATCTGATTAGGCACAAATATCCAAGATATACAAGGTACTGACAGAACTTAACATGAAAAAATATCTAACCCCATCAAAAAATGAGAAGAAATTAAAAGATATTTCTGTTCACATGGCCAAAAAAGCACAATGAAAAAATACTCCCCATCACTAATCATCAGGAGATACAGATTAAAACAACAATGAGGTAACATTTCATGCCATAGAGACTGGCACACATCACAAAGAACAAGAACAATTGGTGTTGGTGGGGATGTGGAGAGAAACTCTCATGTACTGCCAGTGAGAATGACCCTGAGTTCAGCATTTCTGAAACAATATGGATATTTCTCAAAAAACTAGAAATTGAGCTCCCATATGATATAGCAATATCACTCCTAGTATGTACATTAGGAACACAGTAATACAATACAAAAATTACTTCTGAACTCCCATGTTTCTTGCAGCTCTATTTATAATAGCTAGAATCTGGAAACAACCCAATGCCCAGCAAAAGATGAGTGACTAAATAAGCTGTGGTACATCTACACAATGGAATACTATGCAGCCATTAAGGAAAAATGAAGCCATGAAATTTGCCTATACATGGATGGAAATGAAAATTAAAATGCTGTGTACATATATACACAGAATAGTCTTACTAATGTAATAATGTAATAAATATTACTTGTAATAAAAATAAATACATTATGGTAATAAAATATATTATGGTAATACTACACAAGTACAATAGAGATGAGGGCCAGAAGGACCTGACCATAATATGAAGCTTACTAGAATGAGCAGTGAATGCAATTGGAGGCCTATTTGCACTGAGAACTACCATGATAATGACAGTGAGAGAGAGCAGTAGAATACCTATCCAGAAGACAGGTGGAGAGTGGGGAGGAGGGAAATGGAGAACATTGGTGGTGGAAAAGATACATTGGTGAAGCTTACTTTAATACAATGACTGAAACCCACCTACCTACAAACATTTATGTAACCACAGTGCTTAAATAAGTTGTTAAAAAATAAAATAATTGATTCAGGTTAAGGATGGAAACATAAAATTATTCACATTTTCTTTACACATATAAAGTTATGTATAAAATAATTATGAGAATAAATCTGAGAAACATCTAAGAATGAGCTCCCCAAAAAGAACAAAAATACTTCCAAAATGTGTACAAAAAATTATAAATGTTGAATTCTGAAGCAACTTCACCTATCAGGAGTTATTCAAAAGTAATAAAAAAAATTTAAAACATAAGTAATCATACAATGAGGCTTATATAGCATCCCAACCTTTTTAAAAATAATTTTCATTGTGACCAAAAATTACAAGTCTTTTACAGTAATATTTAAGGTACATAGTGACAAATAATTAGGGCCATTCCCACCACCAGTGTTGTCTTCCCTCCACCCGTTCTCAGCATGCATCCCATACTTCCCTCCTTTGCCCCATGGACTGCTAGTATGAGAGGTTTCATTTGTGTATAGCTTGATGTAGATTGGGTATCAATTCTGGTATTGTTGACTTTAGGTTTGGTGCTTAAGTCTGATTATTTTTTTATTTCCACTCAATGTTCATAGAACTGGTAGTTCCTAGTACTATCTTTTTTTTTCTCCTCAAGTTAGGAGAAAAAACAAAATTATTCAAGTTCTGTGGTTCTGTTGGAAAAAAAATGAAAGAAGAGGGGAAAAAGGAAGAAAGCTAGAGCTAAACCAAGATCACTAATTACAAAAGACGGACTATGACAACCACGACTGGGAATAAGCTTTCCTGGGACCAATAAGAAAGATACTAGCCTATGCTTTGGCCTAGGATTTGTACAAAAACCAAGATCTCTAATCCTGAATTCTGATTTTGACAACCGTGATTGAGCAGAACTTCTGGTGCCATAAGGAAAGACTCTTTTCTAGGCTTCAGCCTAGGATCTATGTAAAAACCAAGATTACTAATTACAGAAGACAGAACAGATCTTGTCAAATCATAACAAAAGACTCTATCTTAAATGTCGTCCTATGATCCTTTGAAATACCAAGATCTGTAGCTACAAAAGACTCAGTTTGTCATCTACAACTGAGCAGAAAGTTTCCTGGCACCATAAAAGTCAAGACTTTGGGGTTGTGAGAATGAGCAAGTATGGAGCCCGTAATTGCTCCCGTAACACTTTGTGTCAAACATGAAGAAACTCTGTACCTCCTATAGGCCAAGGGAATTCCCTCTAATATCCCCAATACTTATTGTGCCTATGCAAAATAAATAAATAAATAGATAAATAAATAAATCCTTGTCACACCAGAACATCTTTTATTTTTCTCTTTTTCTTTCCCCCTCCCCTTTTTTCCTGTGGTTGTGGTTTTGGGGATGATTTGTTGTTGTTGTTGTTGTTGTTGCTGCTGCTGCTGCTGCTGCTGTATTTTTGGTCATTGCCTGTCGTTTTATTTTGTTTTGTTGTATTTATTTTTGAATTTGTTTTTTTCTTTTCTTTAATTTTTCCTTTCTTCTTCTGAACTGATATCTATAGCCCAACCCTTTTTTATAAGAGAAAAGTCTTCAAAGCATTGTAACTTCAAAATTAACCAGGAGATCCTGAAGATTCTGGGAAACAGAGTTAATTCTTAATGGACAACATGTGTACATCTTAGTCCAGGACCTAACATAGACACACAAACACACACATACACACATACTCAAGTTAACAGACATCTAAACCCACATAAAAATAATTTGCTAAGATCTCTACAGAAGACTACGACAAATGCAACTGAGTAGAACTTTTCCTGGGACCATGAACAAAGACTTGGGTTTGGACAACAAATGAGCCCAGAGCCTGTAGTCAGTTGACAGTATGCTTCATGGGTAGAGACACCCTGTATCTCTTAGTCCAAGGAATTTTCCTTCTAATTTCCCGAATGTTTACTGTGCCTATGCAAAAAAATAAAACCTTGCCACATTTGCCTCCTTTTAATTTATATTTTCTAGATAGGGGCCCCCACCTTTTTCATAGAACCTTAGAACATGAATCATTTTGTTTTACCTCATATTTCTATGTCTTCCTACAAATTGAGAAAAGAAATGTGGATACGACCTAGTGGTCAAGTGTTCTCAGGTGCATCAAGTGGGAAAAAATGATCAGAAATAGATATCCAAGCCAAAGTCAACAATAGAACCAAGACCCAAACTATAATAAGCTAAACACAAACTGGACCTTTATACTGGTCCTGTGTCTACAGGGCTAAGGGAGGAGGTATGAGATGCATATTGTTATTCTGGTGGAGGGAGGTCAAGACTGGTGGTGAGTATGGCTCTAATTCACTGTCACTATGTGCCTGAAATACAACTGTGAAAGACTTGAAATTACAATGGTCTCATGGTATTGGAATAAGGACAGGCCCTCAGATCAGTGGAATAGGCTTGAATACTCAGAAAATGTTCCCCAGACATACAATCACCTAATTTTTGATAAAGGAGCAGGAAATCCTAAATGGAGCAGGGAAAGCCTCTTCAACAAGTGGTTCTGGCACAACTGGATAGTCACTTGCAAAAAATTTAACTTAGACCCCCAGCTAACATCATGTACGAAGGTTAAATCCAAATGGATTAAAGACCTCGATATCAGACCCAAAACCATAAGATATATAGAACAACACATAGGCAAAACACTCCAGGACATTGAGGCTACAGGCATCTTCAAGGAGGAAACTGCACTCTCCAAGCAAGTGAAAGCAGAGATTAACAGATGGGAATATATTAAGCTGAGAAGCTTCTGCACCTCAAAGGAAATAGTGCCCAGGATACAAGAACCACCCACTGAGTGGGAGAAACTATTCACCCAATGCCCATTAGATAAGGGGCTAATCTCCAAAATATAAAAGGCACTGACAGAACTTTACAAGAAAAAAACATCTAATCCCATCCAAAAATGGGGAGAAGAAATGAACAGACACTTTGACAAAGAAGAAATACAAATGGCCAAAAGACACATGAAAAAATGCTCCACATCACTAATCATCAGGGAGATGCAAACCTAAACAACTATGAGGTACCACCTCACACCACAGAGAATGGCACACATCACAAAGAATGAGAATAAACAGTGTTGGCGAGGATGTGGAGAGAAAGGAACTCTTATCTACTGCTGGTGGGAATGCCATCTAGTTCAACCTTTATGGAAAGCAATATGGAGATTCCTCCAAAAACTGGAAATCGAGCTCCCATACGATCCAGCTATACCACTCCTAGGAATATACCCTAGGAACATAAAAATAAAATACAAAAACTCCTTCCTAACACCTATATTCATTGCAGCACTATTTACCATAGCAAGACTCTGGAAACAACCAAGATGCCCTTCAACAGATGAATGGCTAAAGAAACTGTGGTACATATACACAATGGACTATTATGCAGCTGTCAGGAGAGATGAAGTCATGAAATTTTCCTATACATGAATGTACACAGAATCTATTATGCTGAGTGAAATGAGTCAGAGAAAGAGAGAGAAACATAGAATGGTCTCACTCATCTATGGGTTTTAAGAAAAATGAAAGACATTCTTGCAATAATAATTTTCAGATTCAAAAGAGAAAAGAGCTGGAAGTTCCAGCTCAACTCAGGAAGCTCACCACAAAGAGTGATGAGTTTAGTTAGAGAAATAACTACATTTTGAACTGTCCTAATAATGAGAATGTATGAGGGAAATGGAAAGCCTGTCTAGAGTACAGGCGGGGGTCGGGTGGGGAGGAGGGATTTTAGGACATTGGTGATGGGAATGTTGCACTGGTGATGGGTGGTGTTCCTTATATGACTGAAACCCAAACACAATCATGTATGTAATCAAGATGTTTAAATAAAATATATATAAAAAAATAAATTACAATGGTCTCAATAAAAAATTTAAAAAATGTATTATTATAGATATATTAAAATGTGCTAATCCTGGAAGTACCTAGAATGTGGAAAATTATCTCTAGGAATACTCTCCTAAAACAGAGGTAATAGAATTATAAAATTGTTGTCTAGAAGCTTCTGGACATAAACCAACAATGTAAAAAACACTAAATAAGCATATTCAAAATGCAAATAAAGTTTAATGAAACAAATAGTACATAAACATAAAGAAACTGAACAAAAACTGAATTAATTTGTTTTCAACAATTTTTTCAATGTTAATGTCCTGAACAAAAGGCACTGATTATTTCAATGATCAGATCAAAAAATTAAATATAGGAAAAAACTTCATGACTGATCTAAGAGAGATGCTGACAGCTAATTAATTCTAGGTAAGCTAGTTTGCTGCCAGACCCAGATCTCTAAAGCCTTGTGTGATGGGGGCAGATCAAGTCTCCACCCTGACAAAAACCCAGTATTTCATCTGCCCACATCTGTCTCCCACACCAAGTTCAGCTTCATGAAAGATTTAGCAGAGATGCAGGCAGCTATTTTTCCCATATCCATTGCTTCTGAAGTGTTTCCATTTCCAGAATTGAAAGCCCAGTAGCAGCACAGGAAAATTTAGATGGGATGATTGTACAGAAGTCACTAAATTCATTGAGTTCAAATGAGTAACACAGAGGACTCAACTACCACCTAACAGCTGGCAAATCTTCGGATACTTGCTTCAATAATATCAATGTCATAGATATGTTGTAAGAAGCAACATAATGTACATTATTTTGTGTCTGCTGAGAGAGCAAGTTTGGAGGATGTATAAGAAATTGTGAACAATGGTAGAAAGCTAGTGAGACTGGCACTGAATGTCTGAATCAACTCTATGGGAACAACTTTTTATGTCAGAGTGTTCAAATAAAGTTTCATACAAGAAAAGACAATTGAACAGAAACGTTTGTTAGCAAATGAAAGACTTGAAATGTCATGACAGACACATCAGTTACACAAATGAATAGTTACCATCTTATAATCAAAAGAATCTACAGGAGATAGATTCATATAATGAGTAACATAATTTCCTATGACTTAGCCAGAGGAAGTAGACAATTTTAATCAAACTATTACTAATAAAAAAACCAAAGTAGTAATAAGTAATCTAAATAAAAATTAAAGTCTCTGTTGTAAGTAGTTCATCAATTATTTTTACTTATAAATGGAATGTTTCTCAAGAAAAAAACTTTCTCACAATTAGAATAGCAATTTTCATGATCAGCTTCTCTGAGACATTAACGTGATACCAAAGTCTTAGACAGACATTTCTAAGAAAATATTAGTATTCCATGTGAACATAGACATCAGCAAAATCCTAATCAAATATGACAATATATAAAATGAATCCTGCATCACAGTCAAGTGGGATTTACCCCAAGCATGCAAGAATAGTTCAACACACTAAAATCAATTAATGGGTATATAACAATAAATAATATAAATATTAAAATCATATGGTCATTTATTTAGATGTGGAGAAAATATTTAATAATATTCAACTAACTTCTCATTCTGCTGTCTTTGACTCTTTGCTGCTACTTCACTCTTTATCTTAGTTCCATCTGTCCTTTTATTTCCATGATGCTTTAATGTTCATTTTTAGAGATGCATAGTATTCCACTGTGTATATATAGCACAGCTTCTTGATGCATTGTCAGGGACCTGACAGCCCCACACTCTTGGTCTGCTTCTGCTGCTGCTTTGCAGAACTTCCTGGTATAGCTGCCCTGGAGGCCCCCCACCCTGAGGGCTTAGGAAATGAGTAAAAAAACAAGAAAAAGTTAGCACAAATTGTGCTACCTAACAGGATGCCTGAGGAGGTTCGCTAAACTATGTTGCCAGCCTTGTTCCTGCTGACCTTTCAAGCATGAGTTAAGAGCTAGGTTTAACTTTATGTTTAGTAAAAACATTGGGTAATTGTAAATGTTTTAATGGTAAATGCCTTCATGTTACACATTTCTTTCCGCAGGCCCATGTGGCTTGATATATAAGCTCTTTGAACTTTGCAATAAACGACTCTTGATCAGATTCTTGTCTTGAGTCCTGTTAGTTCCCCTCCCCAGTTCTTTTACAGGTTAAGTCCTCTTCGTGACCCACAAATAACTGGTGACCCCCGTCCCTGTGGGCAGGTTTGGGTGGTCGCAATGCATTCATCTATAGTTGGAATGTTTTCATTTGGAATGTTTTTATTTCTTGGGTATTATACTAAGTGCAGCAATGAACATATGCATATTTATATCTTTTCAGTTATTTTTATATTTTGAGGATAGTTGCTAAGTTATATTGCTGGATCATGTGGGGGTTACATTTCTATTATTGAGAAATATCAGTATTGTTTTCCACATATGTTGAAACATGATATTCTAATCAGCAATGTATGGGTAGTCCTTATTTGTCACACACCTGCCAGTACCAGTTTTATGTATACTTCTTGCTATGTGTTATTCTCACTAGCCTGAAGTGCTATCTCAGTGCTGTTTTGATTTGTTATTTACTAATCAGAAATCATGTTGATTACTTTTAATTGACTTTGATCACCTGCCTTTTTCTTTATAAATATGACCATTTCTCACTCCATTTAGAAATAGTGTGATTTAATTTTTGTTGTTTTGTACTTTATATATCTTGGATATCAATTGTTTAATATGTTATATATAAATATTTTCTACCATGCACTGAAGTGTCTTCATTATATTCTGAGTTTCTTTCACTTGCAACTTTACATCGTGATGTCAAACTTGTTTACTTTTGTTTTTTTCTGTATGGCAGGAACTATCACCAGAAAATAACTACCAATGCTGAAGCCTAAGCCAGAATCATCTCAATAGCATAAAATTAAAATCATTCTCTCTGTGATCAAGCACAAATCAAGGACATGCACTTCTTCTGTTTTTATTGGATATAGAAGTTTTTATTGGACTAGAAGTTTAGCAATTAAAAATAGAATAAGCAAAACAAATAAAAGGGAGTCTAGCTGGCAAAGAATTCAAGCTACCCTTATTTTCAGTTGACATGATAATATACTTAGAATACTAATGATTCTGTTAAAAAAAACTAGAAACAACACAGCAAAAGTACATGCTAAGTACTTTGCTACATGTAAAGTTAAACCAAAATAATTGGTTATCATTTTATGTGCAAATAATGGAATAGAGTGAAAGATATCAGCAAGTCCATTCTATTTAAAATATTTTCCAAAAATACCAAGTCCATCTGAATCAACTTAATAAAGAAAAAACTTTTACCATAAAAAACAATTACCATGAAAACTTGAGTCTCCTAAATGAGAAGGAAGATCTTTTGGAAATGGAAAACATTTCATGTTTTCCAAATAAATCCCATGTATATTATAATATACAACCTAAATTCCAATGGCATTATTCAAGGACATAAAATTTGTATAGGAGGACAGAGCATTTGTACAGCAGGTACACAGGCCTTACACATGGTTGACCTATATTTGATTCTCTACACTTAAAGGGTCTCCTAAACAAGGAGAGTGATCCCTAAATGCAGAGTCAGAAATAATTGGCCCAATTTTTTTAAAAAAAGGTTTATATATAATTATAGAAAACTCTTAATAATCAAATTCATACTAAGAAATAAGAAATTGGGAAGTATATTACCACCTAACTTGAACCTATATGTTACAGTAATTATAAAATATGAGTCTGGAGTGAGGACTTACTCTTCAACCAATGGATTTGAATAAATTAGCCACAGACCAAGATATATGGTTAGAGAATTTTCAACAATGGTACTTTAGTATATGAAATGGGGTCAAGATAGCCTCTTCAACCATGGTGTTAGGTAAAACTAGAAACATATGTTTGGAGATTATTATCTATAAACTCAAAATGAATCAAATGACTTCAGACCAGACTAGAACTTATAAAATATACTGAGTAAAATATAGACAGAATGCTCCAAGACTTGACTTCGAAAGTGTTTTTAATGATGTAATTTCATTGGCAAAATGGTAATCAAAGACAGAACTAAAGAGCTTCTGCAGGGCAAAAGAAACACAGGCTAAAACTAAACAACATTCAACCGAATGGAAGAGAATATTCATACACAATACATCAGATATAGGATTAATATACAAAATCCTAGCAATAATGTGCAAATAAATAAGTGTATGTTATAATTGTATAAATGTATAAGACACTTATCGGGAGACACAAAGATGAACAGCAGATAAAAAATGTCTCGTTATCACTTATTATCAAGAAAACCCAAATTAAGATTAGTAAAATATCTCACATCAGAGATAACTGCACAAATCAAATAAACTTAAAAAAATCTGTTGCAACATGGATGAAAGCAAGTTACTTAAATGAAATTAAGTAAGAAAAGAATGAACACTGCATGATCTAATTTATCTATGATATACAGAATAATGGCACAAAGAATTCAAGTTATCAAAGAGGGGATATACTTATGTTATCATTGATTCTATGTTACAGAGAGGAGAAAGACAAAAAAGAGGAAAAATGAGGGAGAGGAGTAAGAAAAGGTGAACAGGAAGTAACGGGAAGGAGCAAGGGTAAGGACTTCAGGAACAAGGGTAGTGTAAAGTTGTGGCAAATATAATATAAACCATATAGTCAACAACATTGAAGTTTGGAGACCCAAACTACACCCACCAAACCAAAAAATATGATTTGTCAAATATTGTTTAACAATTAGATGACAATTAGGTACAACCAATGAATATGATAATATTTTCAGAAATAAAATAGTTAATTCACAAATAGAAGGGTTTAGAATTAGACTTAAAGATGGATTAAAAATTAGTTGAAAATAAAAAAAAAAATCTTAAAATTCTGGAATATGTAGGTTCTTCTGAAGAAAAAATTAATGAGACAGGTAAAAGTATTACTCTTCCTTAATTACTAACAAAACAGATAAAGCCTTAATATATCAGGAAATATTAGTCACATATTTAAGGTACAGAAATGCTTACAAACCATAAACAGTTTACAAAATTTATGAACAACCAAATGCTAGTTTCAAATGAATGGAGGATTTAAAAGCAAATGCCAATAACTTATTCAGACTACAGAAATAAATAAATGCTAATTCAGGATGTTGTTAGATGATGTAAAGGAATTTTAACAGTTGAGAAAGTAGTCTGAATATAATATGAACAAAAATAAATTTATATTACATTATAGGTATATTAAATGATTTATATTTTCTCTAATAAGTATATTTAAGAAAATTTAAGTAGTGTATATATCAGTTCACCCACTTTTATTGATCACAATTTTAGATATCAGATAAATAAAACAAAAAATATATATACAATAATGTCTATTTTTCTCTGTAAAAATAGTTAAGTAAAATTTAATGCTATCTAAATGACAATAAAACAATGCCTTTCCCATTGCAGTACAAACATTGTAAGTGTTTTATCAGTATTAATTAACAAATAAACATTCATAACAGTATAAATTGACAAGTAAATTTCAGTAGTTATCTTATAAAGCCTGAAGACAAATTGCTTACAAAATTTACATACGTAAGTGTAAAGGCATTTATACTGTAATTTGTTTTCAAAATAAAATTTACTTACCAAAAAGCTGAACCATTCAATAAATATTATTGACATTATTTAACATAGTCATATCTAAAAATAAGTAATCATTACATACCCCATGCCCACTGCAATGTGTACTAGAGATACAATTGTCTAGTATATTTAATCCTTTTCGATATTCTGTGACTGAAATGCAATCTCCTCTGTTACAAAACTGTAAGTTAAAAGGACAACAAAAATTTAGTTTGGAGAATCATCATGAAAAAAGAGATGTTAAACCACGTACAATAGCCTACACTGTATTAAGTTCACTGCAAAAGTCTAAATAAATGCATAAATTCTTATATAATAGAGTCCCTTTAATGACATTTACATACCTTTCCACCTATTTTCCTTTTGTACTCACAAA
The DNA here is from genome assembly GCF_024139225.1 of Suncus etruscus. Classification (NCBI taxonomy): domain Eukaryota; kingdom Metazoa; phylum Chordata; class Mammalia; order Eulipotyphla; family Soricidae; genus Suncus; species Suncus etruscus. Next base: position 148,595,322 of record NC_064851.1, on the reverse strand, counting down.
TAGATCTTATCATTAAAAATTGTATACATGAAATATGTTCCAACTGCGTCCTCCTTTGAACATGTATTATTTTGTTTCCCAGTCCTATTGGTTGGAATTCCATTTGCAGGATCTTTATTCTGTGACCATACAGGCTTACAGACATACTGCTCTATTAAGGAATGCTGGTCTAAAGAACAGTTTAATTCCAAACATTTGTTTTGTTTCACTGTATCGATATATTAGTAAACTACAAAGATTTTCTTTTCTAATTTAATTACTTTACAAGAATAACTCTCTAGGTTTCTGTAGGTAAATCTGTTGTTTCAAATAAAATATTTTATTTTTATGTCCCCAAACTAAGTATTCTATTCTGTATATATGTCATATCTTATTTGTCCAATACTCTGAAAATGAATTGTATATATTAGTATACTAAATAGAGGTATAAACATGCCTTTTAGAAGCTTTTATTAAAAATCACTGAAATGTGATTTTTTAATTGAGGAATCTCATTTCTTCTTTTCATAATATCTTTGTCAATTTACTAATTTCACTAATATCTT